>NC_135874.1:14290188-14590188 GCF_031162955.1 Sander vitreus
TCATCTCCACACCCCAGGCCAATCACTGCTGGAGTGGGGTGAATGTCAGATTGCTAATTGCTAAGAGTTACAGAAATTGTTGGATGCAGCGCCCCAATTCTGACAGTGGAAAGGTGACCATCCGACAAGTGCTTCTGATTAATTCTGGCGCCTTCAGAGCCTACAGGTGGATTCTGGGCTGGGAGCG
Source organism: Sander vitreus (assembly GCF_031162955.1). Lineage (NCBI taxonomy): Eukaryota > Metazoa > Chordata > Actinopteri > Perciformes > Percidae > Sander > Sander vitreus. Next base: position 14,290,376 of record NC_135874.1, read on the forward strand.
GGGCTCATGAAATGCTGTATACAGTAATAATCACAGCACAACACAAAACCAGCTGCAGCAGCTGCTGCAAGACCAAGTGCTTGCAAATGAGCACTGCAGCAGCAGCAGCAGCATACAGCTAAAGGGGCTGATACACCAAGGAAATTGTTGGTCTTCAACATGTTGAATCGGCCGGAAAAAAGCCGCCAAGAGTCGACTGGGGTAGACAAATGAAACATCGTGACCCAACCAGCCCCGTGATGCAGCCCAACTTGGACCGACGATCACTGACGACACTGTAAATAGCAATGCATGCCACAAATATTCAAGCAATATATATGCAATACATTCTTGCTTTTGGTCTTAAACCCCAGTTTACTAAGGGTAAAACTTCACGAAGATGATTATGAACAAGGCGACATCCTGTAACGCATCATGCATTGTGTCAATGTGACACTGAATGTTCAGTTTGGCCTTTTAGGTCCTGATTCTATAGGGTTTAGGGGTTTGAAATGCTGCTATAGCATATGTATAGGTGTGCATGTGAGCATGCATACATGTGTGCACGCAAATATGCATGTGAATCTGAGACATGCCCATGGTTGCAGTAAAGTGTGCATCTCAGGCAATCCATAATAGATGATGAAATTTGGCAAGCCATCCAGCCTTATGGTCCTTTCCTCCTCCTGCAGCTGCTTGTTTTCCCAGAACTCATCTGTGCTGCTGACCAAGAGTTGTGTGTGAATGTGAGAGAGAGAGAGAAAGTGAGAGAGAGAAGAGAGAGCGCGAGAGAGAGACACAGAGAGAGAGAGAGAGAGAGAGACAGAGAGAGAGAGAGAGAGAGAGATAGAGAGAGAGAGACAGACAGTCCGTATGTCACTGTCTTTGCCCACAAGCACTCCACGAGCATCTTTCCATTCCTCAATATGTCAGACTTGAATATGAAAATGGGCAACTTTTTCATCACTCAACCACCACATATGGCAACAAAGCTGATGGTGAATGTCAAAGTTGAGTGGAAAGGCCAAGGAGCAGTGACAAAGCACCGCAGACTATAAATCCACGCCACACTGTTGTGACAGACACAGATCACAGTCCAGTTTTAGAGTTATCAGACCAATGTTAAATGTGATAATTTTACAGATGTAATTTCACCACAACTCCATGGATATGGCTGTGATATTACAGTGCATCTGGCCCATGGATGCACTGAGTGGATAAACCTTTGCCTGCTCCCTGGTGAATAACTTTGATCAATAGTTGTTAAGGAGGGTCAGTGATGTATTGCTGTAATTTATGAAACATTATCAGCTGGTACCTCATGCCTTCTGGGATAAATTGTTTCAAAGTCATTGACCCTCAAAGTTTTTTCTAAGTTTCTCCATGTCTAGTGCACTTGCATCCATATAAACAGTGGTGAGTAGTGTGCCATGATTGATGGTATAGGCTGGGCTGGTAAGGTAGGATGCCTGTGCGCAGGCTGTACAGCAGCTGTTTTCTCCAAGCTCGAGGAGAGCAGAGACAGAGAAAGAGTGTGTGAAAGTGAGAGAGAGAAAGAAAGAGAGAGAGGTTGAATAGAAAGCGAAGGGAGGGCGGAAGGAGGGCGAGGCGAAAAAGCAAGTCTACCTTCCTCTTGCCCTTCAGGCAGACCAGGTGTCTGTAGCTCCACACTGAGTCGTACCACAGAACCTGGCACGGCTGCTCTCAAACAGGTTCTCATCATCTTTTTCTCCTTCCCCAAGGATGGCCGCAATTAACACACACACACACACACACACACACACACACACAGAGTATAAAAAACATGCCGAAAATGACAACGCCCCAAGCCACAGCACAGAGAGACAGGGAGGGAGAAAAAGAGAGAAATGAGGGAAACAAAAAGAGAGAGGGGGAGCCAGAGAGGCCCACCGGAGAGCTTGTTTTATAAAGGTGCAGGTGCAGGATTTGAGTGACTGCCAGGTTGCACTCTCCTTTTGGTTCCATATTAACGTTGTCAGCTTTTTACCGCCACTCTCCTCACCTGCACTGCTCCATTCCTCCCCATGTTCTGCTGTTTGCTCATTTTGAAGTGCTCCCCTCTCACCCAGACTCTACAGGAAATGCAGCGGTAGAAGAAAGTTTGGCAGCAACTTTCGGCCTTGCAGCAATGCTTTTTCAATTTTAGAAATATTTTTGGATGAAAACAACTAACAAGCTACCATCAGATTAAAGCCAACAGCTGCATACGTTTCAGTACATCACTGTTGGTAAAGCTCAGAAATGCACACACTTTTTGACATGATGTCACTCATTTCTGGCGAGCCAGCTGAAGGGAGTGCTCTGGCATTGTGAATAATAAGAAACCTGTGTGATATAACAACTGTAGAGACACAACAATAAGTCATGGCTTGTGTCACGTGGGTCTGAGTTAGATGTTGCAACATTTGACGTGTCAACGCCATCATCATAGCAGGTATCTTTCTAATCCTGACAAAAAAGATTTTTATACAGCTGATACATTTGAAAATGTGTTGCTGAATCTAGAAGAAATATATATTGTTGCCATTGATGTAGATAATGCCATTAATATTTGCATCACTAACTGCAGTTTTGGTAATTTAAAGAGGTACTTGATTGATTTAGGATTGCACCTCCATGTGTAGTTCTAAAGCCCTTGCTGATTTTCTCAGACAAGACAAAGCTCCTCTAGAGCCACAGAAGACATCATAGAATTATTTTCACAAGCTAAGTAGAACTCCAGATGACTTATAGAGGAGACACAACAAGCCGATAATCGGCCGTCGGACCGTCTGGCGAGGTCGGTGACTCGAGTCTGTTCGGTGTGTCCCGTGCCGTCGTCCGTCGGAGGAGCCGTCTGCCTTCATTTGGGCCGACCCGACAAGTTCAGTCAGGAGACAAGGCAGTCGGGACTCGCCCGGAAATGGCGAGTAGATGAGCCTCTCAAAATCTGACGAAAATCTTTTAAACGGACCTTTGTCAACCTGAAATCAAGACAGATTCAGAAACTGCCTGGCCTATTTCTCGCTTAAAATGTTTTCAGAAACACATTTTGGTGAACTATTTTAGTACAGATATGAGCCGCCATGACAGTCTGGCTGTGAATTTCCGGTGAAAATAGAACCACGTGACACGTTCGTCCAATCAGCTGCCGGTTTTCATTTAATGGGAAACAATCGGACTGTTAAAGGAAACAATACAGAGCAGCTCCGCCTGCTGCTATGGAGACGTATTATGTTTCGCGCACACGCAGAACGTATGCTCAAGTCGGCGTCTCTTCGGTGTGTTCTGAGGCACTTTTTGGACCTCGGGGACCCGACTGATCAGTCCGACTGCCTTTTCTGCCGACGGTCGGCCGTCTTTTTGGTGTGTCAGCACCTTTAAACTGACCTATATGTGTGTAAAATCAGTCCCTTTAAGCGTAAAACTGCTGTGAACACACCTTTAAAGTTGATATGGCAAACAGAAGTTGTGTTTCTATTTCTGTGGATAAAAGGTCCAGTGTTTAGTCTTCTTTTTTAGCTCTGTTTTTGGTTTCCACCAACTCCTGAGAGAAAAATTTGGCTCTTGAGCTGCTAAATGATCCACTGTGTTCACCAGTTAAACGTTAACTTTGTCTGTATGGTGCTGGACAGCTTACAGTGGGGTTTTAAAGCTTTTTCACTGAAAACAGCACTGATTAGAGCAATGAAAATGAAGCAGAACAATAAAGTTGCGGGTCGTAAAAACAGCTGAAAGACGCTACATAGTTCCGTAGAACTGAGGGGAAATGCAGAGTTGGGTAATACATGTTGATGTAGATGTTCATCACTATGAGCAACCCTCGTCACATACAAGCAGCGATGTGATCCATTGGTAAAATAAAAATATTGATTATAGCTGCTTTAACGTCACTTCATATTGCACACTTTTTGCAACTGTTACAAGGCAAAAATGCATAGTGGTCAAGCTAAAAACAAGGCTGTTTATAGAAAAATCTAATTATATACAAAGCACCTGTTTACACCCTCACTGAAGAATAGCTGGCAATACAGAGACACCTAACCATGGGCCCTTTGAAAATACCACTGCACAGGCCAAATCACACTGAATAGGCCTGTGTGTGGCATTGTGTGTGTTATGTCTCCAATCCCCAGATTCTACACCTCTGCCCAAGCTGCTATTAGAACTTCAATACTTTTCTGCGTAATTTAGCTTTCATGTCATCATTTTATCACATTGTTTATTTATTCTTGTCCCTACAGATGTTTGCCTTCATACTGAGAGCTATTTTTAATCAGCGAAACAGATGTCTCTTGAGACAAAAGCAAACTTTACAAGTAAGTGAAAGGCACCCACATACTGTGAATATACACACACGCGAGCAATTATCATTATTTTATTTTTGTGGATTATTTCTTTGAATGCTATGGTTGTAACATTAAATAAATCCATATTTAGTGTATTATTATATCAATATAATGTCACAATACATCATTTTTATTCTTTTCCTTTTTTTATTTCTTTATCTGATGATTAGTTAATGCTATCACATAATGTAACAAGCATCAGATACTCAGATGTAGAAATAGCTTTTTGTCAATGATGTATAGTTTTATTTTACTAATGAAAAGTATTCCAGTCCTCTATGAGCTATGAGGCCATGCTTGACAGAAGTTGCAGCTTGGAGAGAAAAAAGTTTCACAAATGGCCAAATGTCACTAATTAGTTTGAACTCTGCATTTTTGATGAAGCCAGTTGGTGTGGTGGGGTGGTGGTGTTGGCAGGGGGCAGCCAGAAGAGGGGGAATTGATGGGCTGTGCCTCAAAATGTAAATTAAACAAAAGGCGGGAGTTCACATGACAGCTTTAGAGGGGCAGGGCTGGAGCCCTCTGATTTTCTGTGTGAGAAGGAGAACAAGTGGAGCACATTGCACCAAACATTGGCACATGGCAAACAGCTCGGAGGCAGCAGAAGCAAAATAACTTCTGTTCTAGGGAACAACAAAGGAGGAACAAACAGCGTGGCCCACAACTTTTTGGTCCTTATTATTCTGTGATTTCGTAATCAAGAGGATGGGATCTGATCTACAAACCATGGACAGCTGGTTCATTTCCACCGCCGGGCCTTGTGGGAGATGTAGTTTCTTCTCTCAACGACATATGCAAATCCCAACTGTCCCTCCCCTCTCTCTCCATAATTGCCGACTTTTCAGTAACAGAAGGAGGCCCATTTGTGTGTGTGTGTGTGTGTGTGTGTGTGTGTGTGTGTGTGTGTGTGTGTGTGTGTGTGTGTGTGTGTGTGTGTGAGAGAGAGAGATAGAGTCTGTGTGTGCAGCCTATGCTCTCGTCAGGGTCCAGCCTTATTTCAAGGGATAAATAAAAGATGCAGAGTTCTCCTAAAAGGAGCCCGGCAGAAGGTAGACACAGACATGCAGGATACGAAGGGATTCTTCTGAGAATCTGGGCCGTGCACGGCGCTGCAACGATTCTCCTTTTGGGTTTCACAAGGTTCAAACACACTGTATTGTGGGCCGCAGATTGTGTTGCCTGGGCGTCCCTCAAGTGACATGTAAAAAGCCGGCCCCCCATCTGCCTGACAGATTTGTGCGAGCAGCCCCTGAAAGCTTTGGCAGAGAGAGACAGGTGGGAATGGACGGACAGACAGACAGACAGACAGACTGAAGGATGAGTGCCACTCAGCACCCCTCAGCTGTCATCAGCGAAGAGGAAGTAAAGCTAACTTTACTGGTGACAAGCTGCGGCAAACAACAAACTTTGCCAAACTAAGCAACAATCGCAACCTGCGCAAAGCTTCACAGCATGACTGTGGAGTGCTACACCTGTCTATAAGCTCCTGGAAGCTCCATAGGGCAGGGAACAGACCTGCTGATGATACACCCTGACAGCATGCATCAGGGTAAATTATGGTAATGAAATGCAATCATCTGCCTGGTGCCATTTGACTCGACAAAAACACTTAAACACTCCATCTATTTCTCTAAGTGGGAAGCAGAGAGGCCATCTTGGATGGGTGGGCCTGTGGGTTTTTTGACAGGAACATGCAGAAGAAACCTAGTGACGCTACAGTGACATCCCCCAGTCTGTTCAACACAGAGGCAGGCGGACATGCCTCCTCAAAACCTGCCAGCATGGATGGAAGGATGTGTTACCATATATTTAATATGAGAGCACTGACATGAAAGGATGTTTACTTAGAGCATGACTATGAAAATGTAGGCTTTTCAAATGCAATATTTGGCATCACTGTAGATATTTAATTTCTCTTTCAGTTTAAGCTAACATTCTATATTACAAATTGTTTTGCATGTTTTAGTCTGTAAATTTTGTTTGTTTGTTGTTGACTATTACAATAACAAAACTTGAAGCGTAGTGATCTAAGCCTAAAGATTAGTGAACACGGCTCGAAACGTTTCTAGTTTAGAACCTCAGCAAAACTGGGTACAAGTAGTTTAAAGGAGTAGTTCGACAATTTGGGAAAACACTTGTCATGTCTGTGTGTTAAGTATGGAGCTGGAGCCGGAAGGCAATTAGCTTAGCTTAGGGGGACAGTCCCCGGTTTCGGTGACCTGTCCCCGGAAATGTCCCCGGTTTTCACTGTGACGCACAGACCCGAAATTTTAATTTTAATTGTTTTAAAAAAAAGGATCTTACTCTTTAACAGAAAGGTCAACCTCCTTAGAAATCCTTTCCATAATGTTGTCAGACACTTAGAATATTAATCTGAGCCTGTCAGTAGCAAAACGAGCACTTTTATGAACGTAAAAACAAGCTGTACAATTGACGTCCTATTAACTTACATTGTAGCTTGTTTCGCCGTTGTCGACTGCAGCGATCTCGTTTAATACTGGACCAATGTCAAAGGAAAATATTTCCTCAATAGTTTTAATTGTATCCGATACTCAATGAGCTGATGCAGAAACAAGCCCAGCGTGAAGCAATAAAGCAAAAGCTGTCAGATAAATGTAGTGCAGTAAACATTACAACATTTCCCTCTGAGGTGTAGTGGAGTACGAGGATGAAGTAGCAACAGGGGTGATTCTAGGATCAGACCTTTAGGGGGGCTCAGCCCCTAATGAGAATGTGACACGGATATGGCGTATGCAAAAGTGTTAACCCCATTGCTGTGACAAATTGCAAGAAAATTAACATTGAACTTACATGAAATGTTATCATATTTGCATTCTGCATAAATCTCTGCACACCCATTACTCTCTGTGAAATATCTCAAAAAACTCTTCACTCAACACATGCATCGGTACAACAAGCGGTCCCTGAGTAATCCGGTTTTGAAATTGCAACAAAATTTCTACATGGTCTACAACTTTATAATGTATTCTCATGTAAACTATGTCAGCACAGATATTTTTTGTAAATTGCTTAGCTAGTGTATTCCACCATAATGGTCATTATATTGCCAGATTCCAGACAATCCCACTTACTTATATATATCCCACTTACAAATATAAATATATATTTCTACTGCTTCCTAGTGACATTAATGCAAAAATATGAAGAAAAAACTATTCCACCTGTGTGTGCATGGTTAAAATTCTGAAGTGCAAAATAGCTCAGGCTACAGCACAAATATTTCCATCCATAGATATATGAATAATCAAGTCTAACCTCTGAATTTCTTTTCAAAGTGCACCAGATTGATGCATTTAAACATTAAAATACACAAAAGACCCCCTAGGGGGGCTTGTGCCCCAGTGCAGCTCTAGGTCTAGTGACCCCCCCTGGGGCAGTGTCCCCGTTTTAAGTTTACAAAGATAAAAAAATTACCTGTTTTGGAGGTATTTATGCTGCTGAGCTGAAAATGTCCCCGGATTTTGTCTCAGAAATCTGGTCACCTTAGCTAAGCTTAGCTTAAAGACTGGAAGCAAGGGGAAACAGCTAGCCTGTGTCCGTCAAAAGTTTCAAAACTGGAACTGCCAGCAGCTCTAAAGCTCACTGATTTATACGTTACATCTTGTTATATCTGTTCAGTTTAAGTTGTTGTTTATAGGGAGGTACATGTTAGCAAAAGGGGCCAGGTGCAGTGACTTCCATTAGTCTCTGCTGGTTGCTCGCAATCTCACGATGAAGTCGCTGCTTCTGGATGCTGTTAGTGAGCTTTAGAGCTGCTGTTAGCCATATTTTTTAACTTCGTACAAAGCCAAGCTAGCTATTTTACCCCACTTCCAGTATGTATGCTAAGCTAAGATAACCACCTTTCTGCTCTAATGTCATACTTAATGCAAAGACATGAGAGAGGCATCAGTCTTCTCATCTACCTTCGGGAAGAAAGGGAGTCATTTTTCAACATGCACACTCAAAAACTCCTTCCCTGGGTAAATAACATTAGACATGCTTTTAGTCTGATCACATTAGGGTTGTTAAGGGCCACGTTGTAATGACTGTTCAATCAAATCAATGCTCCCATTCAAACTTGGAATCAATAACAATATGTTCTCATTATGAAATGTATCTTCTTGCACTGCTGAGCAGCTGCTCCCCCTCTGGGAGCTTTCTCATCTCTCTATATATATTTGTCCCTCTATCTCATTCTTTTTCTCTCTGCTGAAACTCTAGACAGGGCTATCTGAATGTCAGACAGAATCGATACAAAACATATCAGTGGCAGGTCTCTACTCTCTGAGTGTGTTGTCAGACTTTATATAAAGAATCTGATTCAGTGAAATGATGGACAGAGTCAGACTGCTATATCGCAATTCCTGGACCCCACAAGATACACTATGTTACATGGACCAGGATGAAATGAATGATGTCTCAGGACATTACCTAAATTAGTGCCACATAGGGATTAATGCAACAGAAAATTCTACATTTCCAATACTGCAATGAAAACACAAGAGAAGGAGAGCAACAATATTTACTTACAACTGAAGCTTGCATCAAATACTAGGATCAAAAGACTCAAATTTAAATTTGACAGGTTTGTTATTGGATTTCAGGCTGTTCCATTACAACCAAACCTTTACGGGATGTTATAACTCCAAGTTTGTATCAAAACATCTAAACTTTCCCAGTTGGTGTGGTGGGATGGTGTTGGCAGTTCCCAGAGCCCTGAGGAACCTCTGGCCATTACCCCATACTGACAATTAGTCTCTTTAAAACTGCATATTCACACCTAACAGTGATGTCACAGTGTACTGCAAGAAGGTCAGCTGCTAAGTTACTCTTCAAATAAATAATACCACAACACAACTTATAATTACGACCAGGACACACAACTGGAATAGTTTAACCATTCTTAATCCAGGAAATTTGTTTTATAATGGCATTAATATTGACTAATAAGGATCAGCCACGCTATGTTATAGTTTGACAGAATAGATCACAAATATTTTGCCTTATTTGGTAAGAGGTCTTTGTTTAGAACAAATGTACTCATACCATGCATTCATTTAAAAAAAGACAGATGGACAGGCCAAACAGCACTGAGCAACTCATCAAAATTACATTGCAGAGAAGCCACCTGCCATTCCTTTCCATATACATTATGCTTTTCCCTTTACATTATCCTATCTGAGAGGATAAATAGACACACTGGGCCTAAATAAAGACCCTATCTTTCTTACTAACTACTTACACACACACACACACACACACACACACACACACACACACACACACACACACACACACACACACACACACACACACACACACACACACACACACACACACACACACACACACACACACAGTTATTAAAAAGGAATAAAGCTACAAAGAGTCCATGGAAGGTAATAGAGACCAAATTGGAGCGAGAAAGAGCAGGAGGGGGAAACAGAGAGAGTACATCAGGCCATGGCTGGGACTGAGGCTCAATGTGGAGATAAATGTGACTTCTAACCCTCCGTTGGCCTATACAGCACAAATGGAGCGGTCGCTCTCCTCTTATCATCAGCTGCACACACATACATACTGCGCTCGCTCCCTCTCGCTCTAGAACAATTAGCTTTATGGTGGCTCAGAGCCTGTGAAATGTCATTCTGCCAGGTAAACTAGCTATTATATCACAAAGGCTGCAGCTGAGTCAATTATACAGCATAGGGGAGAGGGGTAAAGAGCAGGAGAGGAAGAGGAGGGCCCGAGAACCAGGGCAATGAATTCATGAGTTCATCAAAGGAGAGGGCAGAAAGGTCAGTGGAGAGAGAGGCTGGGAGGAAGCGAGAGAAAGAGGAACTGAGATGGAGAGCTTCAGTCCTGTAGGTTGTCAATGGTATGCTAATATGACATTTACATCAGAGGAGACATCACCAAATCAAATAAGACTCAAATTTGGTTAAAAGGCTTCATATGAGTGTTTGCCTCTTGATTCAGTATCCGTCACTGTACTGGAAATTTACAGGGTTGGCTAAAATTTAAGGTCAATAAAAATGTTTTTATATTACAAGTAATAAACATGCAAACAAACAGCAGTGGTTAAATGTTATGCATTCTTTAACTTTTTACTTTTGTGTTTTTGCAGAGATAGTTCTTATCCAACCCTAAGGGTGTTGTATCTAAAACAAATTTGCCATTGGTCTGCATGAATAAACTTGACTTGGTTAAAAAATATTCTTCTTTCTTTTTTTTCAATATCACAGTGTAGAAATACTCTTTTACAAGTAATATTTCTACATTCACAACTTTACTCAAAAAGTACAATACTCATGATGTAGGCAGAATGAATTCTCAGATTGGCTCAATAGTATTCATGCAATAATGAGCTGGTGTAATACTGCTGGGTAGTTTAATCTATAACAAACAATAAATAATACAGACATAAGTAAAAGTAACTACTAACTATAGCTGTCAAATACAGTATATGATGTGAATTAAAAAAAATAATTCCCTTTGAAATGTCGAGGAGTAGAAGTTTAAAGTAGCATAATATTGGTATGCTCAAATAAAGTTCAAGTACCTCAAAATTGTACTTAAATAAATGTAGTTAAGTTACGTTCCATGTCTGCAAACAATATGTCAATATCTGTTCTATCCTTCACTTGTGATATTTTTGCAGAATAATATGACACATCGGCGTGAGAGTATGAGGCAGAGAGAACCAAAAACTATGAGGCGACTCTGTTTTCTAAAAACAGGCTTGTCACAGACACTGTCCTCTCTGCAGAGTGACCAGATGGAGCTTGATGCTCAGGGCACACAAAGGTGGCCCCCGAGGGCCTCCCATCCTCCCCCCTCCTCCCCCCTAAATTGGAGCTCTGGATGGGCAAAGGGATCAGTTCTCTGCCTCTTGCCTGCTGTGGAGACCATTTTCCCCCCTCCCGTCCAGCCCTTCCCTCCTGCAGCGGACAGTGCCCAAATGCCAGCACGTCCCACCTGGGCCTAGCCAAGCCTGTCCCTACTGTCGGGGGGCAGGCGTGACACGCAGTGCCCAGAGCACTCACCCCTGACGGGAACACAATGGCCCAAGGACTGGCTGGCTGACTGGGCTAGGTACAGATAATACTGTTAATCGTGCAGAGTGGCAAACAGCTTCCCAGAACAATGAGAACCGGCAGAGCGGCGATTGGAAAATATCTCCCACCACTAACATACATGCACCCACACAGAAATACATGAACATACGCACATACACTCACACAGATGTGTACAAGAACATGCCCACGCATGCATGCGCACACACTTTAACATGGAAAATTTCATTTGAGCTTGTAGCTACCTCTGAGCTCCTATCAGCCCAAGGTGTTCCAGCCTGATAGAGATGAGAAGAAAAGGAGATTCACAGAGGGGAGTGTAAATCACCAGAAATCCTTCAGCCTTTTCTTTCTTATAACCTAAGTTTGGGAACAATGAATGCACATTGCTCTGAAATCCTGAATGTTTTCTTTGCCTTTTTTTTTTTTTACTCTGTCTGGCTGTTGAAAGATATTATACACAAATATGTTGTAAAAGAAGATAAACCTCTTCAAACATTTCAAAACCATAATTAATATGCAATGGGTCCTCCACATGTAGCACATCCTCTGCTGTGCTTACTGAGCTAGACCAGCGAGAATAAACAGTGCCTCTCTAAGATACAGTGTTACTGGTGATGCTATATACAAACTATGTGGTGCTAAAGCATCTATGGAATTTGAAACAAATGAAAAAAATACAATTGATAAAAAGTATGTCTACCATTACATGCTCTATGGTACCCTTTAAGCCCAGATCTCATTTTCAGAGACTGTAGTGCCAAGAAGGAACAAAGTCAGGTGATGGTATTATTTGGCAAAGTCTGCATGCGTGGGTTGGTCAACAAAACATCAGAGGGAATGGAACTGAATGTCTTTTTTAAGCAATGAGGCCTTTTGACATTCTTCAAAATAAAAGGATTTTGCTTGTCTCTAGCATGCAAGCAGATATATCTGCAGGAAATAACAATACTGTGCATGACAATTCTCCTTGACAATTCAATGACATACAATGGGAACAAGCTGCATACTTTTGACTCAAAACCTTGGGTGAGTAAGTGTCTAGTTAATATTAGGCTATGAATATTCACACTTATATCCCATTTTAACCAGAACCAGGACAGACTACTTTATTAGAAAGATACTTATTCATTGTTTGTACAACTGTACTTAAAGAGATTACTGTTAGGGTATTATATGTTTTGGTATTATATATAGATTGTAGATTATATGTAGATTGTGGGGTTACATTCACGTATGTAATGTGATAAAGCTGAAGTGGAGTGATATTGATTCTTTTTAAGCCATTTCTTGCCCCCTTTCTATGAGAAATTTACCATATACTGTATTTGTAGTAAACAGCATTTCATTTCCAGAAAGGTGATACACAGTAATTGTCTGTCTGTACTGTATATCGCTTTCTGTATTTCTAAAGTTTTCTATGAGACTTGTTTACATACAGTCACGCTGTTGTAGCCAATTACTGCTGCTAGCTGCTCAGATGTCGTCAAATTGAGTGGCAGCCTCCCCAGCTCGTCTACATCTGGGGTGTGAGGGGTATGTGTCGTAAACAGTCACACGTCCCAGAAATCCACTCTGTTTATCACCTGCTGACATTCATATTCATGTCACTATGCCTCACTGGCCTGAGACAGGATTCAGTTAGTTTACTGACCAGCAAGCCTTTATTTTGCCTAAAAACTGCTGAAAGCATTTGACAGCTTTTACCAGAAAGGTTCTTAAAGTAATCTTCATCTTCTGAGTGGCGCTAATCAAAATGCTTCAAGAGATTTTTACACTGGAGAGGTATTAACATATCTAACGGCAGGGTGGAGACGCATCAGAGGAAATGTTTCTTTTTATGAATATAGAAAAAAAACCAGAATTTTACATTAAACAGAAAGAAAATGTTCTTATGAAAACAGAAAGTCAGCCATGCATTTGATTTAACCCGGAATGTGTGCAATGTAATGATCACAGGCAGGAAAGGAAAGTGGAAAATGCCTAAAATGATGACATTATGTACAACATCAGTGTGTGACTTTGCTGCATGTAAAAACAATCGTCCTCAATTATCTATTTATTTAATCCATTTTATACGATATGAAGCAACTTATTCAGCTTCTATTTCCATGCAAGTTAACCTTCATGATGAGATTTGGCCCAATGTCTGTGTGTGTGTTCACTCATGTGCGTTGGTGTGTGTGTGTGTGTGTGTGTGTGTGTGTGTGTGTGTGTGTGTGTGTGTGTGTGTGTGTGTGTGTGTGCGTGTGCGTGTGTGTGTGTCTTTTCCTTGTTTGGCTCAGATTTTGGCAGCCCTGCATACTCTGCCATGCATACGGAAACATGCAGGAGTGGGCCTGGAATCAAGGTCAGGCCTGGAAAACAATGTAGCAACACTCCTAAGACCTGACTTTCTGCTGAGTTTGGCATTGTGCTGCCTGTCCCCCGAGGCCACAGCCAGGAGTCACCCATCATACTTATCCAGACCAACCTGTAATGAGCTGCTGGAAGACAGTCCTACTTAGGGATGGCGTTTGGAGACTCTTGGCATGCTGGGTCTGTTGAAGAGACTACACGGTCTTTTGGCACAAATGTAAGGCCTACTTCAACCTCCCTTAGATTGAATAGTTACTTAGCAGGAGCCTCCAGTCTTGAAAGAACTCACACAAATCCTGCACACACAGTCGGTCAAAAAACTAAAAAAGGAGCGTTTCTCCCAAGAAGAAGATAAAAAACCACACATTAAAAGTGATGTTGATGTGAAAACGCAAAAACCACTGCAACATCACAATCGTCCTTTCTGCATTTGAAAACTCACATTTTACTTCCTCAAAATGTCAAGAGGCAAGATGGCACAGGCTGAAAGTACAAAGAGATGGAGATCAGAGAGCCCCCATACCACTTTTGTGCTGACCTTAAAAGGAGCGGCGCACTGTGCAAACATCTGGTCCATCAGCTGGATCCTATGCATCAGCGGGCACAGGGACACACTGGGACAGGTTGGCGGCTGCCTTTGACAGCAACAGTTAATTTCCAACATAATCAATTTATGTGCAGCTCCATAATAACCATCTGTGTTCTGCACGAGGAGGACAGTCCTGAGGAACAGAACAGCGCTGGCTGCTCCTCCTCTCCATGAGCTACGCCAGGAGCAAAAGGGAGGAGAAGGAAGTGGAGGAGGCGGAAGAAAGGGAGAAGAGAAGTTAAGGAGATGGCTGAGGGGGGAGGGAGGAGGAAAAGGATGAAGGTGTGAGGGGGGTGATGATGGGAAGAAGAGAATTCATAGAATGTTAAAAGTGAGTGAAGACTGAGTAGAGAGAAGGAGAATTGAGAAAAGGGAGTGGAAAGTAGGTGATGAGGAGGAGGTTTAAAAGGAATTGGAAGAGGAAATTGGATGACCATTTTAAATATTGTCAAGAACAAGGACAACAAGAAAAAAGTGTCTCTAGCCATTGTACCTTTTGCAAATACACTAAATAAAGTGGGTCTTCTCCACATTTTCCTGCTTCAAATTTGGTTTTCCTACAAGGTTAGCTCCCTTGGCACTTGAAGCCCACGGCATCCTCATCCACCTCCAATGTCAAAATTTGCCAGGGAAGGTGTCACTCAGGCGATTACTGAATCACCTTAGTGAGCCAATTACACTGTGCGCTGTCAAGGCCAATAGCAAACATTGCCTCACACACAGACACCCACAGCTTGGCTAGTGTGAAACAAAACATGAAAACGGAATTAAGCTCCAGTGACCCCTCACCCCACTACATGCAATTTTCATAAGAGTAATCAGCATAATGTGCTCCCTTCTGCAGATAACTTCTGAGTTGCTCTGACCTTAAAAAATAATGTTTTTGTGAGGGGGACAAAACTTCACATTGCATTTGAACAAAAATACTAATTTGGGTATGCAAACATGCAACAATAGCATAAAGATTTTTGACTGTTATCATCATCCTGATGTTAAATATGAAATATTTTTTTGTAAGGAATCTTGTGATATTGGTGGGTAATTTGCCTTTCCTGTTTGGCAAAACTTAATAAGTATGAAAATGACTTATCTACTGAGTGAGATCTTTTATCACCCAGTATTCTGCTACAGACTGAACACTTAACCATGGAAATTGTTTTTGTTCCGGTGAAAATGGAAATGAAGGAAGATTCTTGGGAATTAATGGCTGTCACAACAATTTTACCTCCTCTATTTTTGAGAAAGCTCCCTAAGCAATACATTCCTTTCCCTATTTCTTTTTGTGTATGTGAGCAACAGATGAAGCTTGACTTATACGTATACAGCATACACTCACATGAAAATACAAGCACACGTGCACACACAGACACACAAATGGTGCTCAAACATCACAAGCCAACTGACAGCATCAAATCCACCTGCCAGTGAGAACCTCAGGTGTGCGATTCTGCGTGAAAAAAATTATATATATATATATATATATATATTTTTTTTTTATATATATATACACTATTACTTCTGGATCCAATCTACTGGTAGACCTCAATACAGTCCGTCCAACCTATCATGCATTATACATGTGCTGTGTGAATGTCCATGTGTCCCTGTACATCCTCTGCCGTCTTAATTGACATGCAGTAGGCCCTAGCAGCTGTGAAGCTTTCTCTGTGTGTGTGTGTGTGTGTGTGTGTGTGTGTGTGTGTGTGTGTGTGTGTGTGTGTGTGTGTGTGTGTGCGTGTGTGTGTCCCTGCATCCTCTAGGCCACCTGGACATAATGGCCTTCAGCTGCCACCATCACCACCAATACAAGCAGCAGTAAGAGCCGAGTTAGAGACGCATCTCTAACACGTGCCCATTTTCTTTTTTTATCATGCAGAGACATATACTATTGTTCATGTAGTAGTGTGCAAGAGCAAAACAGACAATGCATGCAAACACACAATCACAACAATGAACATGAATATCTTTAAAAAGAATATTCTGTGTACAAAAAGGCATCATGACCAAAGAATTCAACATACATCTCTAAGACATACTGTGTAATAATATCTACATTAAAGGCCGGTTGTTTGATGTTAACACTGTGTGTGCATGTACTGCAGGGTTACATGTCACTGTGCTTTATAGAGCTGCAGAGACATCACTTTTCTTTAACCTGCAGGTTTCATGTGAAGGCCTCTGTGGCAAGTTTGATAGATAAGTTTTCTTTGCAACTTCAGATATGTATTTTGCTCGCAGTGTATATGATGTGGGGCTGGGGGGCTTTTTTTCCGATCTTCCCTTTTTCCTCATCTCCAAGTCTTGATTCTATATTTTTTTTCTTCCTTTTCTATATCAGAAGCCTTTGATTCTGTCCTGCTTCTCAATTCTTCATGGAACTCCAGCATTTCAAAGAGTTCTTCTTCTCTCCCCTCCTCCTTCCCAGGCGGAGTGCTGGCCAAGTCTGGGAGAGGGACTGCCCATCAGAGGTTGGCTGCTATCAGCAGGGGGCCGCATGTCTCCAATTCAGGTCAGCCTTGGCTACAGACGGGGACTTTAAAGCAAGCCACAACACGTCCTGTGATCCCAGTAAGCACGCTTGTTAGTGGAATTGATAACGGACCCATACACCTGGGTCCTCTGAAGTTGGCATGGCATTTTAAAGGGGAAGACAGGGAGCCAGGGCAGCCAGATACCGCATGCATACCGAGGAAGGGAGGGTTGAGGGGAAAAAGGTCTTTTTGGCATATGACGAAACAGAATATGTTTGGGGGAGCGACCTAGAACATTGTGGAATTATGTACAAATACAGGGCATATGGCATGGAATCATTTTGAGAATCCTAAATATGGTTTGGCTCTATCATGTTACCCTCTGTCATGTTCTTGCACACATTTTAATGTGTAAATGAATACAAAAGAACATCTACAAAGTTCTACACATTGCATTTTTAGATGATGAAATTGTGTACATTGTGTTTCTCAATGTGGGTGTTGGAGAGGCAGTACTGCAGCTGATACAGTATGTCCCAGCATTTCCCTTCCAAACAGCACTAACACAATTGCCATGCTCAGATGCCACATTTATGATAATCAGAGTATAATTCATTTATTGGGTCTACCTTTGCCATGTGTTGACCCCACGGCCATGTTGCCAGCTCACATCTGGCTGTGTGGTGCGGCGCTCAGTCCTGGATGGGATTTGCCCCTGGTGATGGGGCATCTGGGAGGCCAGATGAAGCTGAGGCTTGATGAGTGCTTTGTCTATTATGGATATGGGGCTTTATGGAGACATTGACAGCTGCACATTGACAGTCTCCTGAGCAGGAGGCCTACTTCAGCAGTTGCGCTCTTTCTGTTGTCGGGAACAAGGAGAACTAACACAGGGCTTTGATTATTAGCTACTGTAGGCTTTAAGTAAAACCTAAATTTGATAGGATGACATAGTGTTCCTTCTTTGTGGAAAAACTTTAATATATTTAGCCTAGCCATAAACCTTTTAACAGACTTTATTTGATTGATAAAAAAATGTTAAATCTGCAGGCCACACACATACGAGAAGAATATTTTCAGTAAATGCAAAATACCTAACATTAGACATTAATGGGACAAATTTAGAGCCTCTCCCCAAAGTCTGCATGGATAAGATGCACCCACCAGTATGAATACATGTTTCTAAAAATTATACCAACAGTGAAAAACGATGCTGATCTGATTAAACATATCAGCACAGCTGTTGTAGGCCCCAACACTGGTAAGTGATAGGTTCTGGGTCGGAGCGTTGGATGGAGAAAGCTCGACGATGAACAGGAATGAAAGATCAGCCACCGAAAAGAGACATGTAGCTACAGACCAGACAAGCCAGGCTGACGTTCGCAACCTTCCCTCATGCCCGCCATTTGTGAAGGATTTGGGGATTTCATAATTTCCTGTTCTTTCTGAAAGGGGGATGGCAGCACCTGGTCCACACAGCTGTACTTCATTTAGAGAGCAATTTGAAAAGAGCGAGGGGGAGAGGAGAGGAGCGGAGCAGCCTTGTCATTAAGGGCTCCAGAATGGCCTCCGTTTGTTAGACACATGGCACAGAGTTAATGCTGCTGAATGGGGAATAGGAGATGTTGATGCTGTCACAAATTTCTCATAAGTGCTACGACATCTGAAAAAGCCACTCCAAGTGTAGGGAGGGGGGAAATTCAAATTTTTCTTATCAAAGAGGGGTTTTTGTAGGTAATTGACAGCTGTGGCTAGGATGTAAGCATGTGTTACTGTCTGCTAAGATGGATATTCTATTTGTGTACCATTTCATCTTTTACAAACCTTGAAGTTTGTTGTGTATGCAGGTGATGACAGTGCTGGAGTATGTATCAATGAGTTGACAATGAGAATAATAACCAGATTGTTGGTAAACTAAGGTGATGCAAAGGTTTGTTGTGCGGATGCGCAGCTGCCTCGCCTCTTCAGAGTTGATCTAATTGATTTTGACGTGCACATGTGCAGGAAAGAAAAAAATAGTGAGGCGGGATCAAAGGCAAACGCTTTATTGCCACATCACAGGCCCCTGCTGCATTTTGAATTCTACCAATCTGTCCAAACAGTCAGACAAAATCCTGCGATGAAGAGATGCACTTCTCTCTCGTGTACGCTCACTCTCTTCCCCCCTCCCTTCCTACCTCCCTCCCTGTCTCTCTCTCTCTCTCATGCTCTCTACCCCTCTCTACCTCTCCTACCTCCTTTACTCCTTCAGAGTAAATCTCAAGTGGTAATAAGTGATGCAAGAGCCACGAAGGCAGTATGAAAACACTGATCCACAAAGGTAAAAACAACTTCCACAACAACTTGTCAGAGACTTGACAGATGTTAAAGAACTAAAACAGGAGGAGGTGAATTAAATTGAGCGAGTTACAGAAACTACCACAGATACACCGCTTTACAGGAAATGGGTCTCTTTTAGCCTTAAAGCTATAGTGCATAGATTATGTCTCCCCCATGAGGAATTCAAAGTAATGACAACAACACTCGGCGCATCCACATGACACAAGCCTTCTATAATCTCTCACCACCCCCACTCCCCGCAGTTGCTAGCCAAGGAGGACATGGAGGATTAAAACACCATAATGGACTCTTCAGAAGAGATAATTATCTTCATTCGAGTTTCTGCGCATGAACACCATTTTATAAACATTGTCATTCTGAGAAATACAGAGAAGGTTTTGTGGAGCTGATAGGCTTAATAATTAGCTTGGACATTTGGCAATGACTTGGATGTAACTGATGTTCATTAATATAAAAAAGTTATGCACTAAAGCTTTAAAGCTTAAATGGTGTTCCTTTAACGTCAAGAGCATGTTTATCACCAATATTTGTTACAGTAAGTGAGGCAAAGCAAATTCATTCATACCTCATCTCAAAATGCTGGAAGTACTTGCAGCGGCTATTGAACAAAATGAACGTGAAAAGAAAAGCTACTGTATATTGGCTTTGTTTCTCATTCTGCAGAGCAGGATGGCTAGTAAGAGAGCTTCCTCATTGCAGCAACTCTTTTGAAATTAATTTTCTTATAAATGTTAGTGAGACTGCACATTATATATTATTATTATTATATATCTGTATCTGTTAAATCTCTTTAAATTAAGGTCACATAACCATAACAAGAATAGAACACACAACAGAAACAAACAGCTGTCTTTCAGCGGTTAGACATCTTGACTGCTCAGTGAGCAGTGGGCCTGCGCTCTGTGCTTATTGTTAATGGGATGGTAGTGTGTGGCTCTGAAAGTGTGCGCCTAAGTCTGTGGGTAGAGTATACGTAATAACAGAACCACAGTTGGACTAACCATGCTGAGTGCAAAATGAGAGCTACAATGAGGAGATGGGGACAACATACACATAGGCGAATGTGCAGCCCACTGGCAGTCTCTCTCTCTCTCTCTCTCTTTCTCTCTCTCTCTCACACACACACACACACACACACACACACACACAC
Organism: Sander vitreus; assembly: GCF_031162955.1. Lineage (NCBI taxonomy): Eukaryota > Metazoa > Chordata > Actinopteri > Perciformes > Percidae > Sander > Sander vitreus. The sequence goes on from NC_135874.1 coordinate 14,310,691, forward strand.
ACACACACACACACACACACACACACACACACCAGGTGTGTGAGGAGGCAGGTGTGTGAGGAGGCTGTGTGATATGGTGCGGGCTCCCACAACCGACCAGTCTCAGAGAGCTGTGTTTTACAAATGAGTCAGAATCAAATCCTGGTAACAAGCACACCAGTAGAGAATATCTTCACTGAGCCCAGCCATCCACTGCCAAAAATGCATATTGTATAATACATTTGTTCACTCAATCTCACCTCACACTGTATGCCTGTTCCAACAATCATTGACATTGGTATAACAATGATGGATTCCTCATCAAGAACTGGAGCATCCTTTACAACCAACCAACAACTTGATAAGATCTGTATGAAAACTTGTGAGTGGGCTCTGCTGTTTGTCAAGTGTGCCTTTGGCAGGGCAGTGGTGGTAGTGATGGCGGTGGGTGGTGGTGGGTGTGGAGGGGGTCAGGGGGGCTCTTGGCTGCTCTCCTCCCTCCTGTCAGCCCCCTCTCTCGGCCAGGCAGGCAGGCTGTGTTGGGCGGCCCGGCTCCTCGGTAGCAGATGCGAGCCCTCATGTCAGAGGCAGGCAGTGGCCCGACGGAGTGCCGCTCGTGCTCATACCTCATTGAGCCATCTCCCCTAGCAGATGGCGCGCTGCTGCGGGCGCTCCTCTCCCCGATAATTACCAGGCCTCGCCACAGATGGAAATGTCAGTCAGCCTCACAGGTCCTGGTTCCTGCCACTGCCTCCGTCCGCGTCCCCTCTACCTAGGCCGGGTGCTGCCAACACTCACCATGTGTTCTGTGACTGCTGACTAGGCAGGCAACAAAAGAGAAATCCGCCCACATGAATATTTATGCAGGGATGTTAGATGGCTAGCTGTAGACTAGACTGGGCACCAGCAAATAGTTGGCCAGGTGCAGGTTGCAACACCGACTTTCCACCTCTTTTTTATCTTTCACTTCTATACTGTGTCACTTTTCATGTTTCATGACACGGTGCAGTGAAGTGTGCATTGATCAATCTATTGCAAACTAGAGAAAGAAAGGTGAGAATATACCCACTGCATTGTACAGTTGTGGAATGACATATTTAGGAGATTAGGATAACTGTGTTTGCAAAATGGATTAATTCTAGCAGATGCCAGGACTAACCCCCACTTATCTGTGATAAGGTGACCAGATGTCTCAGCTTGGCAAAGGCAACACTCTCCGAGTTTTATTACTCGGCACCAAAGCATCCCCCGAGAAATTTCTCCATGCATTCACAGATAATCTACCTTCGCAGAGAACAAGGCGACAGGGTTTTGCCTCTTTGTGTATTTGTCCATGTAAGAATTTATGTGGACGTGTTGCCTGGTTGTAGAAAGCTCAAGAAGATTAAACTAAAGTAAATACCTTTGTGCCTAAGTGCCAGCAAGGCAAGGGGAAAAAGACAGAACGCATGTAGCAGGTAACTGGAAATATCACTTTGGCATATGCATCTTATAATGATGTTTCCCAATAGGAAACAGCAAAGAAATCGTTCTCAGACATCTAAAATGAGCTTTGGTCCATTTGTTTCTCAGTAGGAATCATTTACTTTTATTTCGCATAATTGTGTATGACAATGAGAGAGACATATAAAGAGAGAGAGAGAGAGAGAGAGAGAGAGAGAGAGAGAGAGAGAGAGAGTGATGCAGTGTTTATTCACTTACTGTACAGAGAAAACATAACATATCAAATCTAACATTATATCAAGATATGCTGTATCATTGTCAAAAGACATCAAATGCAGCTCTCGTTGGCTCTCATAATATATTTCAACTGGGAGTGCTTAAAAATCCACAATCACTGATTACAGGTGATGACTATAATTGCATGTCATACTCTAACAATAACATTTTATCACCCATATGTTGTTTCATGTACTGAGACGTGTGTCTCTCAATAGGGTTTCTACTGCTTTTGAATCTAGGGTGCACTGTCTCACCACAATGTCGTTTGCAGTCACAGAACAAGAATAACTGGCAGTGGTTAACTGAAGAAGAGAAATGAGTCATAGTGAGGATCCCTATAAGTCGACATGGGCAATGATGTCTTGCTATTTGCAATGCACCACTGCTGACAGTTTGGAGTCCTAGCCACAGAGCCCACTGTGCAGCTGGTGAGGACACCATGCTGTTGCAGAGCAATATGCATAACAGCTTCAGACACGGATAAAGAAAGTCGCATCGGTTAGCTCGAACTCAAACAATTGTCCTGTGGTTTTTGCTATTGATTACAATACAGGAGTGAAAGGCATAAAAGGCAACTTGGTGGCCAAGAGAGTAGGGACACTCACAGCCGCAGTGCAGTCACAGCTAGCCTTTACTAAAACTAATAAACAACCTCTTATTGACCTGTTGTAATCGAAAGATACATTTTGATGTTCCAACACCCAAGTAATTGAGTCGCAGTTAGTAAAGTCACATGGATAAACCAGGCCTGCTAAAAGGTAACTAGCCAGGCTTAGATGCCCAAGCACAGTATCCAATTTAAAAGGGGGACTACGCTCATTTTCAAAATTCAAACATGTTCGTATGGTCTACGACAGTCCAAAAATATTAGTAAACATGAACAACTCTCTCCCAAATCCAGAAAACTCAAATGTGTGATTTGTCATCAAACATAAAGTCTGGACCTGCTCCACAAACAATGAATTGGGAAAGATGTTAATGATGACACTGAAAGCTCCCAGGGGAATGTTCTGAGTATATGGATACATTTTCTGTTCTAGAACTGAGAACACTGCAATATAATAAAGTCATATGGGTATAAAAAAGGACAAACATGCTGTGGGTCCACAAAGTCTCCTATTCATTGTCTATGGAGCAGCTCCATACTTTATACTTGTTCTGAGACTTAGTTATCTGGCTTTTACAGAAAGTAGCTCATGTTCACAAATATTGATTAAACTTTCCTAGGCCATGGAAATGACATTTAGGAAGGTGTTCCCCTTCAAGGGGAATTATCCTAAAAAAGGATAAAATAAAGACTTTGCAATTAAATACCTGTTACACACTTTGCCTACACACTTCAAACCCATTTTCTGTATCTTAACCTTACTCTTTCAGTTTAATTTGTAGCTGTCTGCAGACCTTCTGGCAGACTGCTACAAATTGCCTTGATTAGCTACCAGATCCTGTGGCACTGTTGTGCGGCTGAACCCAGTTTGACCCCGACCACGACTGAATTGATTGAAACATAACAATATCAGCAGTTATGATGCATTAATTTACAGTTTGGTCAATTGCAGTAACACAGAAAATAAAGTTTTGATAGTTGAGTGGTGCAGAAGAATCAGTTACATCATGGGGATTCATTCTAGTCCAACTGTCAAGTCCTCACTCAGTGATCTCTTGTTAGGCAGACTGAGAGATGAAACTTGAAAACATATGATGCAACATAAGTGCAACGCAGTCAGCATAAAATAACCAGAAGAACCCAGCCCCTCATTAACTCGTACTCTGTATCAGGCGGTAGCCTGAAAAGTAAAAAAAAGATGATTTTGTAATTAAAAAACGGTCTAAATCCTATTAGTCACTAACAAAAGAGAAGGATGTATAGACAGGCGCGCACGCTTACGTCATCTGGCCGCCTGTTTGATTATCCACCATTTAGCAGCCACTTATGAAGCCTTTGTTAAACCATGAGTGGCAGCACTCAATATAACCTCTGATCATAATTAAAAGTGGTCAAATGAGACTCAAGATATCACACCTTTGTGTTGTACAGATGCAGTTCAACAGAATGGCATCAGTCGGCCTCCCTTTTTTCTTTCTTCTTTTTGTCTTGGGCTGACAAAGCTGGCCCCTCATTTCCATTCTTCCCATTATGCAAATGAAGACGGATCACATATTGGTTCAGATGAGTAAAGCAAGTGCAGAGGCCAGGTCTCCTTTAGGACCAAGTGGAAATTTGCACATAAAAGCTATTTTGTGCGATAAAACAATGGTCCAGGTGCTGTACCCTTGACCAAGGGCTTTATCGTCTCCTGTGAGGCAGAAAGTTGGTGTCACACCTGTTTCAGCCCCTTTCTGTCAGCTCCTGGCCTGGCTCATTCAGTCTGGCTGACAACGAGTACAGATGATGCTGTCAAAATAAATTTAAGCTTTCACTGCTTCCTAACCCCTCCACTCCACTGACTGATGGCAAATTTGATGCTTGTTAAAAGTTGAGTATGATCTCTATGTATTTAGGATTGCTGTGAAAAATCATGTGTCTCTAATTACTCTACATTTTTATGAACTGTTTGTTGTTGTCAAGGGGGCACTGTGTTTGATAGATTAACAACAGAGGCCGTATGTTATTTGTTGCCTGGTAAGATTTTCTCTCCTCATACAACACTGTTGTTTGTCCATGGACAAAGCTAGATCAGAGAGATTAGCAGCCATCACCTAATGCATTCAATCAGCAAATTACCTCAAACCCTATCAAACAATACTGACGTCTGGCACCCAACCAAAGAAGAAATCACTCCTCTGAGGATTTCCCCCAAATAATCTGGTGGGAAGCTGATTATTTTAACATAAACAGCAGGCCCTCTATATCCAGATCTTTAAATGCACATTCTCTGAATGTCAAGTTGTTGTAGCCAACTAGCTTGCACATATTTCTAATTCAAAATATTACTGCATACATTATTAGTAGTATTCTGAAACAATTTAAAATAGTTTGGATTACTGATACTTTTATAATGATCTGTAGTAGTGTAGGACTTACGATATACTATGAGATTGTCTACACTACACTATGTCATAAGAGCAATTCCCCTGGAGTCCCTCCACTAGTTGCCTGGCAACCTCACAATGACGATCAGGATCCAGGAAGTTACTGCGACTGGCCAAGAAAATAGTCCCACACATGGGGTGCCCTGGTAGCTCACCTAGTTGAGCGTGCGGATTTGCTGCTTGTCATCCCCCTTCTCTCTCCCCCCTTTCCTGTTTACAGCTGTCCTATCAATTAAAGGCAAAAAAGCCACAAAAAATAATCTCTGAAGAAAAAGTCCCGCACATACAGTAGATTGCCATTTTTACACTTTGATTTTGTATTGATTAAACAACTAAGATGTAACATGTTATTAATGACCTTTAGAGGTACTGGCAGATGAATTCTGTTACCTTTAGACAGAGCCATGCTAGCTGCCTTCTCCTGTTTCCAATCGTGCTAAACTAACTGGCCTAATAGAAAGACATGAGTAATAGCGATCTTCTCGTCTAACTCTCCAACTATTCATTTAATACCCTGAAAACGTTTTACTTTTAAGGGAATATGGTATATAGTGACGTATAGCTTTGACTTATAGCTCATGATACCTTACAATGTGGTTTATTTCAAGCCACAAGTCAACATTAAAAAAATAAAACTTACAAAATATAATTTAAATGCATTTTGGTTTCAGGCGGTTCAACACGGTGCCTGCTCAGGCACTCTCATCAGGTCTTAGTATTTAAATAGAAGTTAAAGGATGTCAGTTCTGTAGTGAATACACACACAGCTACAAGTCCTAATTTGAGCTTTGAGCATATAATTACAATTTTGTACTAGTTTTATTTTTGTAAAAAAATAAAATAGTTGCTGGAACCAATTCTTTTATTATGATGAAAGTGTCCCTCTATCAACAGGGATCAAACTATGCAATTAAAATTGGGCACAGATAACGAATGAACAGTCTCTACAGTTTGAAAAGGAAAAGCTGTTCTGTGATGCAACGCACAATGGCATTGCGCTCACATAAAATTCATTTCAGTCCAACTATCACATGCACTCGTTCTTTTTTTTTTGCAATCTGCACTGCACTAAGGGCCCTGCTGTTTTCACAACCTGTCCTAAAGAGAGAGCGAGTGAGAGGAGCTGTGTGTGAAGGAGGGAGTGAGCACAAACAGGAAAAGAAGTACAGAGTAGTTCAGAGTGGGTGTGCGTGAGTGAGCGAGTGAGAGAAAGTAAGAGTTGGGTGACCTTGTTACCAGTTGGGTTGAGTTGGACAGGCTGGTAGGAGGTTGCTGTCTACGGGGAGGGACAGACAGATGCTCGCTCTTCTCCCTGGGCAAAACATCTCGCCTGGTGCAGGCAGCACACAATCTGGCCCGGGCAGCTGTAACCCTAATGATCACTGGTGGCGCTGCACCTGACCGACCGACTAGCTCAACACTCACTCAGCCCTCCCCAGCCCCTCCGTCTCCTCTTTGACCTCCAACGCCTTCCGAAACTCTGAGTAGAAACTAGTTGTTCACAAAGCATCGAGTAAGCAGGAAGAGGGGCTCAAATAAGACAGTGGTTGAAAACAGATGGGAAGAGGTTGATGTGAATGCGATGGGGAAGACAAAAGAGCACTGAGCAAGATTCGAGATGAATGTTGCAAGCAGGGAAAAATGAATAAAAGCAAGCTGTACGGATGTAAGGAAAAAAAACATGAGAAATAGATCAAGGAGTAGGGGTATAAACACATGTAAAGGGCAAAGGAATGGAGGACACTGAGGAAGGGGGGTGTAAGGAGCTCCCATGCTCCCCTCCTGCTACCACTGATCCAGTCTGAGCTGCTTATCTGGTCTCTCCCACACTGCTCTCTGGTGTAAGAGCTCAAACTCCTGGGGCTCTGACTAGCTGCCTGGAAACGTGTCTGGTTGGATGTACAGTATGTATCTATGGATGGATGGACGGCGATGAAGGACTAGATGGATGTTAAATGTATTGTGATGGCTAAACAATGACTGGCATCTTAGATACAGTATGTGTATGGCTGAGCGATTCATTGACGTGGGTCCAATACCTTCAGAACAACTGATGAGCAGCTATTTTTGGTTTGGTTTACTGGCAATACTTTAATATGTATGTATGTAAAACAAAAACGCAGAACATATCAGACGTTGTCAGGAATAGATCAATAAAGTCCTGGACTTATTTTTATCGCTGTCCCTGGTGTTAACACACAAACTTTTATCAAAACAGAGATGGGCATTTACTGTCTGACACTAAAATACATTAGAAAACAGGGCTAAAAAAACTAGACAACTACATCTTATGAACAAACAATTGATAAAAATAGTATCAAAATCACATAAAATGACGGAATTACATCATAAAAACAGATATTTTGACATTGTTCAAGTTATCATCTATATCGCATAGTGTTAGGAGAAAATGGTCGCATTAAACCCCCTAATGAGTTGCTCTTACTTTCTAAAACTGATGTTTTAATCATACACTATTGCTCATGGCAACTTTAGTAGGCAACTTTACTGCTGACTCCTCTGCGTGGTAAGGATTAACTAACCAACTTCTCAGGAAGCTGATTTAAACTTCATTAATACACGGGTAAGATTATTTTCTGTGATATTAAGTGATAGATAGTGAACGTTATGCCATATGTCAGCAAAAAAAAAAAAAAAGGCTAGACATGTTTACCCAGTAATTATTTTTCTATAGGGCCTTTTCACATTTCAGAGGAATTATGGTTTTACTAAACATGTTGTTGTTCACTGTGTGAATTATGAGTTGTAAGACTCCTAATCCATATTAATCAAAGCTTAGCTGTTGTTGTCTCTAGCATGGTTGACATACACACATTGTAAATAAAAGGTCATCCAAAACAACCTCCTGTGGTAAACATTTTAATCCCAATTAATCGCTAATTCAGCTCATCACTCTGTCCATTCATTTCGGTGAGACAGTCCAATCTAGATTTGCACGGAAGACGGAAAGCTCATCTGCTTCATGAGCCTCAAATATGGTTAAAAAGAAGGATAGTGGATTTTTTTTTTTTTTTTTTGGTCAAGTGTGCAATTTCAAAAGGGGGTGCTAGTTATCTGCATTTGGCTCCTCTGTCTACACTACACTGAATGGGTTAGACTGAATTACAGAGGACAGAGTATAACAATGGAGAATAGAGGATGCAAGTGATTCAAAGCTAAACAATGATTTTGCAGTGTCTATATTTAAAAAGACAGTTTAAAAAAATAATCCTCAATCTTTCAATAAAACAAAAGTTTCGAGATGATAGGTAAAAAAATATATATTTTTGTGGGATCTTGGATGTTTCAATGTTAGTGAGTGTATCTTAAAATGTCCAGAAAGAATGACACGTGCAAGTGTGTGTTTTGTTGACAGAGGCAGAAGGAGCAAGAGTGCTGTAGATGCCAGAGAGAAAGAGACAGAGAGCATCTGTGAGTGAGGGAGAGGAAGCAGAGTGAAAGTGCGAGAAGGGGGATCGTGGTAGCGAGCGTGTTTGGAGATCGGCCTGGGCCAAGAATGTGTCCGTGACTGCTGCTCTGTGTATCTGCCTTGCCTGGGTGACACCAGTGACACAGACATTTCCCAGCAGCCTCCTTGCAGTCCTGAGCCACTGCTGCTCTTCCGGGAGCCAATCTACACACATAAGCACATATGCACACACACACCGCCACACACTATCTCTCTGTCTTTCCCCTCTCTAGGCAAGGCAACAGGCTCTGTGTTAGCCTAAGCAGACCAGGACTGTCAGAACCATATGACCCCGACAGGGCTTCTCAAACCGTGCTGCTGCTCCGTAATCATACTCTGCCGGCCAAGACTGCTCATGTTCGCAGTATGTTTCCAGCACAGCAGTTACTCCGCTAGGGATTGTTATCCATCCATCAGCCTGATGTGGTGATTTGTGGGACTCTATATGCTGCGGCTGAGATGTCAATCAGCTACATGTTGGTGTTGGCAAAGTGCAAATGGGTGAATGAGTTCATTTGAAAAATATGTATACATTCATGTTGAGAAAACAACATCTTAATCTCAAATTCATCAGCCAAAATATCAAAAACACAAGCTATTCTACCAAAAGATATTTTTGCTATATAATGTATGAATGATTGTATTGATAGACGGACAGTGGACAGATGACTGGACAGACAGACAGGCAGGCTCAGGACACTTAAAATCCTCCAGCAAGGATATGGAGAGAGTTTACATCCTCCTCCAGCAGCCCAGCTGTCTATCTGCCGTGTTTTTGTTATCAGGCCCTCGTCATCCGACAGCCCTGCACATGACCAAATTAGTCCCAGTATCAGCGGTTATCTGGCCGCGGATGGCCTGCCTGCCTGCCTGCCTGCCTGACCAGAATCACTCTCTTCCCAGCACACTGCTACATTGGCTGCTCCGGACTGAGGAAATCCAGGCTACGGATCCTGGGTTTGAGCCTCAACAGACTCTGCAGAGCTCCGGCACAAGGAAAAAGGCCTTGCTTCCTTTTAAGGTGGCTGGCCTTGCTTTGGTTTATAAATATATGAGATATAAATTATATATTTATACACCAAGTGAGGGTCAGTCGGTTCCCTGAGGTAAAATGAAAAGCGCTGAAAAGGTAGAAGAAAAATAATAAATGAGATTGTTGGGGTATAGACCTGGGGATATTTGCTTAGGTTCTGCCAGCAGCAGATGTACACCGACCTTGTAACTTTGAATTTCTGGTATGGCTGTTCTCAGTGGACGCCCTGGCAAAGTGCTCTCTCCTGCATAAGCACAGCTGAGGGAAGATTAGAATTTGCACTTGGCTGGCATTACTACATGAGTCACTCATGCCCTGCATGTGACATCTTAAGTAAGTTTCAAGTAGCAAAGTCTCAAAGTAGAAGATTAGCCACTGGCATATGTATTCATCTTAATTCATGTAGCATTTATTTTCTTGGAACTTTGAGATTTGCAGTCCCATGACCTTAGGTGCACTGGAGATTAGTTTCAATTTCAAAACCACTTTCTGAAACACTTCTCATGTTTAATTAAAGCAGCTAGTAGTCCTTTATGGAAAAAAAGTACAGATAAAAGAGTCTATGAAAAATTGATATAAAGCATTGCTACTGCCTATCTCTTTTATGTGATATTCAGTGTTGAAAATATCTTAACTGCAGTTCAAATAACCTATAAACAGGAGCACACAGCATACATGCAAACACATGCAAATGCATACATACACACATACACAAGACGCTACAGAGGCTCAATAGAGATGGGAAGAGTGTATGTTAGGGGGACAGGAGGGACGCGAAGAGGTGCCAAAGACCACAGCACACTGTCTGTGCCAAGCAGAACTGAGCGCCCACTGCCATCCAAACATAAATAAAGTGCTTTTGGCTCTCTGCAGCCACTAGTGTGTGCCGTGCATCCGCCAAGCATGTTTTTTCTAACAAAGTTAAAAACAGGACAAATTTGATGCAATCACTTGCTGGAAATAAATATGTGCCACGTCTTGGACAGATAGGGTGTGAATCAGATGGTTGGTCAGTTATTAAGTTTCGTAACATAACTTCAGGATAGATTTCCTCTTCAGACTTTTCGAGCCTTGGAGGGAAAAGACTCAAATTGGGCACAGTAGAGAAGTTTCTCCTTATTTACTTCTTTGCAGCTACAACAGGATGCCAACAAGAGTTGCACATATTGAACCATACGAGCAATATACTGATCCTCTTCACAGGGGAAATGAGGCTTAAATGTTAATGCATTAAGCCATTATTGGTGATCTACTCTTTAAATTCCGTTCCTCGTAACTAAGTACGATGCTGGATTTCAGCTAATCACACCAGATGCAAATCACCAATTCTGCTTCGGTTTTTATCTAATTTGTTTGTGCATCAGATGCTGTGTTTGTAAGAATGTGTGGGTATGCATGTGTGTGTGTGTGTGTGTGTGTGTGTGTGTGTGTGTGTGTGTGTGTGTACTGATGTTCCTGTTCCAAATAGCCCCAGGCTCTATTCCCACTCCTCACCCTTGTATCAGTGCTGACCGATTAAAGCCCTGATCTCCACTGCTTCTTGAGCAACGCTCACACCGCTGATGGTGCCCTGGCCCATGACTCTTGGGTGGGTAAAAAGGCATATTGCCATATCAACACAGCACTTTCTCTGCCAAGGAGTTGACCTGCTACTCACATGATCAGCCAGATAGTCTCGGTCTCTGTTTTGTCTCGCTCACTCTCTTTCTTACTTACACTGTCTGCACCACCATCTCTTTACCTTCACCCATGCTGCCTCTGTTTGGTCTCAGATAGCTCCCTGCATGTGGAGTAGGGTATAAAGCCCCATAAGCCCCTGCTCTGCTCCACACCCCGCTTGGTTACTATTGACTTTAATACCTTGAGATCAAAGTTGTGCACAGAGTGTAAATCCGAGAGTGAAGGGAATAAGCTGGAGGAATTCATAGTGGCAACAGTCACCACTGCTAACACTGATTTCACATCGCAATAACACTTACAAGACATTAAGCCAATGTCATGTTGCTTCACAAAATGAGGTGAAGTGTACCGTATTATATGAGGCACATACAGTATCTGCATATGCTTGAAAATGTTAAAATGTAGAATTCACTCTAAATTGTTTAACCCATATTTATAACTGCAGCAATATATGAGAGCAACGTCTGTGAACTCTTGGTATCAAATCCTATGTGTGATGTGGTCCAACTTCAGTGGACCACCAGGTTCCTTAGACTGTCAGGTTACACAGACTGCTTTAGTGAAATCTATCTCCTCAATCACAGGCTGTAGAAGCCGACTGGCTGACTGTCTAGCTAGCTGGCTGGCTAAGTGAAACCCTGGCCGGGCCTGTGATCGCTCTGATGTGGGGATTTCTTCCGGCACTGGCCACTCAGCTCCATTCCGGAGCAGTGACTCCAACAGGAAGTAACACATTATCAGAACAATCAGGTTCCTTGTTAGAGAGCTTTGCACCGCCAGAGCTGGCCATTAACACCACTGGGGGATCTGGTCAGCTGATAAGGCCTGACAGAAGTAAGCCACAGCGTGCTTTGCAGGTTGCAACGCTACATAGGCTCAAACTGAGGCCAGGGACGGCTGCATTTATTTGCATCTTTTGGATTGACTATACCAAAAAGAATGAAAATAGCTCCCCCAAAAATGTACTCCTGCTTGAGTAAGGTTTGATAAAAAAACTACAGTGCTTAGCGATTTTAAAAATCTATTTAGCCTTTTGCTTTTCAATTGAAGTATATATTTGCAAAACATATTTAAAGATTTATCTGAAAGATTTCAGTACGGGTGAATGGGTTTGGAGTTGAGAGCCACAGAGAGAAGATTAAGAGTAATGAGAGACTAGTGCATTGGTGATTTTGATCTTTTCATGGGATATCGTAAATATATTGAATATCAAAAGCCTTATCCTTTAATGACGTAGTTAAATAAATAGCTGCTTGACATGTAGGCCTACTGCAGGAAATTATACTATGAACCTATGGTATGATTTGGAAAATGGTTGGCAGTAACGTAAAATATACAAAACGTGATAGATTAAAACATACAAAACCTCTTCACCCATAATCTTTTTACAATAATATCATCAACAGACAAAGTAAAAGCAGAGAGGAAGTCTGCTGTTCAGATGCATGTTAATGGGTAGAGTCAGAACGAATCAGTCATGTAGCCAAATGCTGTTAACATGACACGAGCAGCGAAGCCCAGACAACACAAGGACGACAGCATGTAACTATACTGTCTGGTTTTCATTCACCAGTTCTTTTCTTGCTTTACAAAAACCTCCCGATGATGATGTCACGTGTTAAATTAGAACTCCAGTGTCGTGTTCAAACTATACAAATTATCTGTGGCAAGCTGTTATGGCTAACACTAGTCCCAGCAATCCCCAAACAAACCGAACTCCTGAAACTAATAACAATGAGATGTAAATCTTACCAAGTCGCAAACCAAGAGATACACATCAAGGCTGATTCAGTGTTTGGCATACTGTAATGGTTCTGTTGCGATAATACAGTTTTGTTCTTGTCAGATAACATTCATCTTGACATTTATAAGATTCCCAGAGCTCCTTAAAATTCTTATCTAATGGGCTATTTGCTTTTCAAATATTTATTGTTGAGGCAGATATTTCAAAATATTCAGTTTGGTATCAGCTGTGGCGGTACTGTATATGCTGCGTGATGAGGGGACTTTTTGTACCACACAGAAGGACACAACACAAGATAAAAGAAAAGAAGCTCTTTCTCACTCCCTTCTCATCCCCTTCCCCCTCTCTCCAGACTCTCTCCAACCCTTAGAGGGCAGGAAAAAACAGCCGTATGTGTGGCAGGTGGACTCCCTGTCTTTGTAATTAGAACCAAATTAGGTTAAACTGCAGTTCTTCCCCCAGCCCACAGTCCATGGAGAGATTCTGACCCCACACCTCCAGGCACACAGAATTAGCCCAGCCACACACTGAGAGCCTAATGGACAACTGTGTACACCATGGCTGCAGCTCAGGAGCTAGATAACACCCTGCACATATCACACATCCCATGCTCTCTCATCATTAAACATTGCATTATATAGCTCCTGAATGTTTACACAGTAGGGCTGCTGCCGCTGTTGTGGTTGTGCAGGTGGGGTTGGGTGAATAAAGCTGGGGTCCTATTGGTTTGATATGGAGTCTTTATTTTGGGTGTGAGCAGATCTCTAATTGAAGACTGATGGATTTACATTAATTTCCTCCCCACACCTGCCTCCTTTATCTGCTCTCAGATAGCACGGGAGCGATGGGTCTCCTGGCAGGACCGCCAGCCTTTCTATTATGAATAATGGCCAGAGCTGAGCGCATGCCTCTCCTCAACGTACACAACCACACAGAACACTGTTATTCAGTGCAGTTGGTAGCACAGTAGTGAATGTACCTCAGAAACTATGAAATCCAGCATGTTTGGGCCGCCAATAAAAACAACAACAAAAAAAAAAAACAGGTGCAGCTTGTCTCCTGCTGTTGTCTGTGTGCATTTCACACAGCTCTGACTGGTCAACAAAATGAGCAGTTTTTTCAAGTGACAACACTGAAAACAATAGTAACATCTATCTATCTATCTGATCTAGAGCAAATTTGTGATAACAGACCATATACTGTATCATCCTTTCAAAGCTGGCAGTTTGAAGTTTTAACATTCAAATGAAGGGAACATTAAACCTGTCCCTCATCTGTCTGTTTGGTGTTTGGTGTGTGTGTGTGTGCGTGTGCGTGTGTGCGTGCGTGTGCGTGTGTGTGTAGATGGGGTTATTCAAAAGCTGTTCCACTTGCATGGGGGGGGTGACCTAACATGGAGTCTGAAGGCTGGGAGGCCAGGGGCTAATGGTGAAAAGCCCAAAGCTGTCAGATGTGACTGACAGAGTTAACTGCTCCACAGAGATGACTGAGAAGACGAAGAGCAGGGGACAAAGCAAACTGCTCTGTAAGGAAAGTCAGGGGAGAGGGGGTGAGAAAGAGAGGGAGGAGGAGGAGCAGGGGTGGAGGCGGTAGGAAAAAGAAATGCTGGAAGGAGAGAGGAGTATAATGTCTCCTCCAATGGTTCAGGGCAGACCCCACCAGCTGGAGAATAATTGCTGAGTTGGGGAAGGGAGAGGAGAACAGGCTCACATGATTGACTTGTCATTGATCATAATCTTAATTGCATGCATCCAAATCCCCTGGGTGTGATTTGTCCACTTGGCACGTGGGTGTGAGAGTGTGTGTGTTTGTACGTGCATGTATGTGTTTATGTGTACGTGCCTGTAAACTACATATGTATATGTGTATGGACTGTGAGCACACATTGTAAAACTACAGTACATCTTAAGATAAAGAGCGGAAGAGTTTATGCTGAGTGTAACAGTTCTCGCTGTAACGCACATGGCTCTTTAAAAGTCATTTTTTGACAATATAAACTATAAGTACGATTACATAATATAGCATTTGACATTTTTGTGGTTTCCAACTTAGCCCAACTGAAAATATGAACCTGTTTTTCCAAACAAACCTTTATTAAAGAATAGTCAGTTTGGGAAATATGCATAATTGCTTTATTGCTGTTAGTTAGATGAGAAGATCAATACCACTCTCATGTCTGTACAGTAAATATAAAGCTTCTGCCAGCAGTCAGCAGAAACAGCTAGTCTGGCTGGGTTGAAAGCCTTTAAGATAACACTATGGAGACCACATATCAGAGTCCTGAAGACCAAAAATTACACTTGTTTGTATATATTAAACAAATGACATACAGAGAGAGAAAGCAAATAAGCGTATTTCCCAGAACAAATTATTCCTTTAACAGAATCAGTTTATTATTACATTGAATTATGGATCAATATTGGAACAATAACTTCCTGTCCTGTGTTTTGATGTTTACCCTTTAAATGCAGCTGTGACAATTATTTGTAATGACTTTTTAATGTCTAACTTTTCCTCCAAGTACCAATCTGTTATGGAGCAAACCTAAAGAAATAGTTATATCATAACATAATCTTTTTAAATAATACAACATATGGCCATGGTATTGGGTGTTTGCCAGTTGTATTTATTTGGGGCAGTTAAATTCAGAGCCATGATTCACAGATGTTTCAAAAGATAAACCTTTACTTGGACATTACTATTCTTTTAGACTGGCAGGGTAAAGGAAATAAAGCCAGTGGAGCGTCAATGGAAATGTCAGGCAATTCTGCATGTAGTTTGATGAGTAAGCAAACCCATTGATTCAGCCTTCTTTCCAAATACAGTATGTTTCTTATAAGTTACTTGACAGAAAATGATCCCAAAAAAAAAGATCTCACTCAGTTAGTCAGACACACACACACACACACACACACACACACACACACACACACACACACACACACACACACACACACATAAGCATCAGCTTTCTCCCCATGTGTTTTCTCATTTTATGGAAGGATTGATGTGTTGTTAAATAGCAATCCTACAGTGAGAAACTGACCTTTTCTTTAATGCTTTCTTTCAGCATTTGCACAAATGGGATTTTCATGTACCGGCCCTGGTGAGCATTAACACAAAGGCCAACAACTGGAACAGTATTGTCAATGCCAACGGAATTACCACGTGACTAGCAGAAAGAAATACACACCACCTTGCTCTATTGTGCACTCTTGGAACACAGGAATAAAAATCATTTGCTCAGACTGGGGATACCATCTGTAGAGCTTGGCCTATTTTAAGTACTGCATATAGATATTATACATACTATTAATTGTTCTGAGAACACAGACAAAACGTTGTCTTGTAAAGGATGTGTTTGGTAAAAAAAAAAAAAGCTATATTTTTTCAACATGTGTACGCATCTGGATGTGTAGCCATGTGTGGCGTTTGTTCTTAGCGGGTGATGTTTCTGTGTGTGAGTAACCTCAGGGAGCTCAGCTGTGGGACAGCAGGAGGGGCCACAAACCACTGGCCAGTCATGTGACCTTTGGCACTAAACAACCCTATGTTGTGCAAAACAGGGAAAGGCAGATACTATGATAAGACAATGTTTGAGAACAGGCGAGTCGACATGAAATTATTTTTAACTTGTGAATTATGTTATCTTACAAATCCATTCTAACAGTTAAGCCATTGCTATAAAAGGGTTGGTTCCCCCAAATTACAAAAAAAGAAGAAAATTCTCACCTGACCCTTTTTTCAATGAATGATTTAGACTGAAGAAATAGTCCTTATGATAACAGTTTACAGCGTGTAAGTAACACATTTCTAGAAAGACTGCTAAATGTCATTTGTCAAAACTGTAAGAATTAAATGCATCTCCATTGCATTCAGGTAGAGGCAGAAATCTAAGGGATGCATATCTCTAAACCTGGACAAATTAAACCAAGACTGATGTCTTTGGCTAAACTGACCCTTTAAACCAGTGATCTTCAACAGGGGGTTTTATTCGTAATGCACTTTACATTTGAAGCAAATCTCAAAGTGCTATATTTGACATTAAAACATGATGATATATGAATATGGAAATAGTAGCTTAGTATTGCAGGGCACCATAAAAGGTTACACTACACGTTATGGTAGGCCTAGTTTAATCTGCAACTCAATACAATATATGTAAACAGATAAACAGGCAGATCGTGAGCTTAATATAGAGTACTCCTGTATGCAGAAATGCATGCATGTGCACGTGTTCAGATATTGGAGGAAGAGCGAGAAGGGCAGAGCGAGTAAGAGAGAGTATATGCATCAGCTGCCCGAGAAAAGCAGGAAACAGGACAAGGTTAATGTTCTATGACAGACAGAAGTCAGCAACTCTCTTTAATGTTGCTCCCATTAGGGCGCTCCCGGTGCTTGCATCCCACTCTAGCATCCTTTAAAAGACACCTCTGCCAACAACTGGTGGGAGAGCAGCAGCGTGCCAGCTGCCAAACATGACATTTGCTGGCTAGGCCACTGAACCCCAGCGGGTGACATCTGCAGAGCAGCCTTTCATCCCCTCGTTGGGTACCTGTGTGGCCCCCGGTCCCTGAGAGCCAGGATGAATACACTCACTCTTCCTCCCAGCTGGGTTCCTCATAGCCACAGGGCCATAGCACTCACACACATGCACACAGACAGATATACAGTACACGCACACACAAAAACGTGCAAGTACATGTGTTCATGCACCCACACACACTAATATACTTGCACAAAGGCACAACACCTCTACCGCACAAACACCTCCACACAACAAACAGCTTCCAGCGTCAACATCTGCAGCTCTGGGGGCTGCTTTTGTTTCCCCCTGTCGTTTCATCATCAGGGGCTGGCAGTCAAGTTGCGGTGCTATTGTTGTTATTTCAACCACAGGCCCTGCTGCAACTGGCAACTAGCGACGCTATCATATCCTTGACAGGGTTTGATCAAATATGCAAGCCAGGACTGGAACTGGAGAAAGAGCAGGCATGTGAGCTTCAGGGGAATGGTAGAAGATGTGGTAATGGAGGGAGAAAAACAGTAATAGTATTACCATACCATTCAAATCTGTTGAAAACATGACTCAGACATCTGTCTGCAATTACTTGTGGTTCATCTTAATGTATAAATGTGCTGATTTGCAAATGTTGATGTTTGAGTTGTGCATATAAAGAGATGGTAGTGAAATTACGTTTTTGTGCAAAAGCATTTTCAAACTGTGGGGTATTAAAATAAAATGCAAGCATTGTTTTTCGTATCCCAATCAAGTATATAATTTCAAAACAGTAATGTCCCACTTCTCTTCTTCCCATTCCTGAATGACGCAATAATACAGTCGATAGTCAGGATTCATAACTCCCAGAGGTGTCTACAGTACTTGGTCATCAACACTGGCAATGTGTTCCTGTTTCTCTTCTCTATCTCTTTAATCAGGCTTGATCTTTGACCACTTGTTGTTATGAGTGGTTCTGTGTAGGGGTTCTGCTCCCGGCTGACATCCCATTAGCCCCACATTAGGAAATTCTAATCACTGTGCCACCGGGACGCTGGGACTCACAGCTCCTATTTCACTTAACCTCCAGCAGGAGAGATCAGACTCTGCGTCTCAATGTTTGTCCCTAATTACCTCCCTACAGTGAGCTGCCACACACAATTTAATCCAATTTTCATCCCCTCTCATCTTTAACATCTCGCAAAGCAGTCACACATGCATGCTATGGTTTATATCTACAACCCATACACTTCCTACTGGTGCTGTAATCACATGCTGGATCTGCATAATTACATCAGCACTTGAGCCGAAACGTTTTGTTTTCAGGTTGCTCACGTTTTTAAATGAGACCTCATACCCTGAGATGTCCAAGTAAGATCCCTCAAATCATTAATGTGCACCTTCAAATTATTAAATTGTGACCTCAAATGAAGGTCAATAACAAACTTATCAATTATCAATTCATGGAATACAAGTACTAGATTCAACCGCTATACTACTTAAATATTTCTCTTAACTTAGCAGGGACACAGCGGCTCACTTAGCAGTTAGCGTCGTTAGCATTCACAGCACAAAGTTTCTGGGTTTGAAAGTGCTGGCTAGCAACTGTAAATCACCTGGAGGTTGACTGTTGATGTACAGTATGTACTTAGCCCTTTGTTGGAATGGCAACCAGTTCAGGATGTTCCCCGCCTCTCACCCAGTGTGTGCTGGGATTGACTCCAGCCACCCAGATTTTGTGAATGGCCACACAATGGCTGGCACCTGGCTCACACAAGATTCCCCATAATGGCTGACATTTGACTACTGTGTGTATCTACTGTACTGCAATGTGACGTAGAGGGGTAAGTGATAATTGTCACTCCTCAATCTCTGCCATGCTGAGTTTAGTGTAGGATTGCAATGAGTGCATTTGGTGGAACAAATTACTAGTTTGTGCAAACATATTACTAATTGAAGATTAGTTTCCACTAATTGCTGCACACAAATTATACAAAATCTTTATCCACTAAAGCTGGAATCTGTAAAAAAAAAAGGAAAAAAAGAAAGAAAGAATAAGACGGACAGATATGCTCTGATGACAAGAAAAAATAAACAGGAAACGTGGCCAAAACAACATGTGTAAAACAAATGTAAACATGATTTTGTTGACAAGTTGCAGTGTCACTGTGTATGTGTCAAGAACTAGCACATGCAGTACAAATTAGATTTGTAGTAAAGCCATATCGGTATGACTTCATGAAAAATAAACGGCTGAGATGTTTTGGAGCATAATTTCCCTTTGTCACATTTGTTGCATACCCAGTAGTGTTTAGGTCTTTCACAAGCAGGAGAAATCTGGAGCACCAGTGATTTGCTTGGAATCAAACTACTACGGTATCTTTGGTTAGAGCGTTATTAATGATAGCTACCAGACTGTTACCTCCTGAAAGATCCAGTGTGTAACGTGTTTAGTTGTTCATTATCAAAATCTGTGTTGCCCGTTCACAAACTTGTCCTTTTTCATGAATATTTACCACCACCATCAATTCCAAGTATTCCTTTTGGCTTGAAATGTTACATTTGCATTTGCATGAACTGGGGTAGACGCTCCATATTCATGTGCCATCTTGAAATATGTTAGCTGGTAAGGGATATACAGGACATACTGCTCCGCCTTTCGCGTTTTCGCTGTCACATGATAAACTCACAGGTAATGCTAATGGGTATCATAGCTTCCCGGCCCCGGCAAGTTTGAAGAAGGAAACATGGAGGACCACACATATTCAAAATCCAAATTTCAGGAACAGGAGTCTTCTTCTTCGCCCAGAAAAAGAAAAAGGATATTGAATAGAGCAAGAGACCGGCTTTTTGAAGCGTAAAACCTACCGTAGCTGTAATACGTACTTTGAAATGTGTGGCGCGAGAGAGTTTATTGCGATATATGATCTCAACGCTAGATGGGAGAAATTCCTACACATTGGACCTTTAAACGAAGGAAAAAGATCACAGTACTGACCATACAGACACTGACTATACTGACTAAATGCCAAGTGTGCCAATCTGCAGCTGTGCAAAGAAAACTCAAACATTATTGCTAACAAAGACACATGACAACACAATGTTAAATGTGTGACGATTGACAATGTATTATCCTGAACTAGATTGCGAGTTTGTGTGTTTTCGATTATTTGCATCCCTGCCAGCCTGATTATGAGCAGGCGTGCTTGTGTGCATATGTTTCTATATTTGCATGTTTACATCTTGGTGTGTGTGTGTGTGTGTGTGTGTGTGTGTGTGTGTGTGTGTGTGTGTGTGTGTGTGTGTGTGTGTGTGTGTGTGTATGTGTGTGTGGTTTAAAGCCTGGGATGGCGTCCCTACGCGTTATCCTGTGTAACACAGTCTTGGTCCTCATTATCATTTCTCGCTGGGTCTGTTCTGGCGTTCAGAGCCCCACCAGAGGAGCCTTTGGCTCGGTGGGAGAGGTGTTGGAGGAGGCCTGGCCCTGCTGTGCTCCTTCCTTCCCCCTCCGCAGGGTGCCAGGCACAGCGTGTACCAGTGGCAAGCCAAGCCTGACGATGAGGCTGCCTGCACAGACAACGCCGTGTTTGAACAGGGCAGGGGGTTGCCACGTCATGCCGAACATACACATGCAGGAAGGCCTACTTGCACACACACATCTCCATAAGGCCGACCCCTGGTGAGTTTGACACATGTTTGGAAGATGCTGCGAAAGTGAGAGTGAATGTGTGAAGTCTAATTTAACTGAGTTTCTTCAGTTTGTGCAGGTAAGAAACATCATAAACAGAGATTTAAAAAATCTGTGGTTCTAAAGAACTGGATTGAGACTGATATTACTGAGTGCATTTGTGCTGTATTGTTGTTGTTATTTATACAGTAAAGGATTAAATTATTTAAGAAAGTTTAAAATAAAAAGTGACTGCAGTTCAGTGTTTTACTATCCAACTCTGTCATCCTTGATGCAGTAATTCAGTCGCCTCCTCCCCCTGACTTCATAAATTTCAGCATATTGCGTGTTCCACATTAAGTTTTGATTCAGTCATATGTTCATCTCTCAGGTGTGCCTCCGACCCATGAAATATTAAACCTATGAATTCAAGGAGATGTCACATTCTGTGTTTCATTCATTATGTACACCTACACTACATTGTTGACTCTTTGAATTCTAATAGGTATGGATAGAAAGAAGTAGTGCAATCTTTATGTTGGCTTTACAACTTGCTCCCAGCATCTGTTCAGTTTGTTAAGTATCAACTTTTTCGCAGTTTCTTTCAGATGCTTTTCTGGGCGAAAAATGAAAATCTGGTGAATGTTAAAATGTTAAAAGAGCATTAGGAAGGCATCCTAAAAATGTAACTGTGTGAATATTGGCTTGAAACGTGTTAGCATGTGAGCGGGTATGTGTCTGTGTGAATGTGTTTACACGACCTCCTCCTTTTTTGCTATCTCTAAGTGTCACATCTCTTCTCATAGCCATCCGTGGAAATTAATCCCACTTAGTCCCAAATAAAGTAGGGCCTGTGGTATCAGACATCAAACACTAATGCATGCACATAACTACAGTGCTGCTCATGAATTTAGGAACCCATGCTAAAGTTGACTAAAAACTAAATACAAAACTAATACTAAAAAAAAATCGTCTTTTGGAAATTGATCTTAATGCCTTAATTAAAATAATTAGGAAAAATCCAACTTTTAAAGGACACCAATTTTATTTGTGAATACATAATGTATCGTAAATAAATAAATGTTCTTCCTTAAAATACAGGGGGCATAAGTATAGACACCCCTATGTTAAATTCCCATAGAGGCAGGCAGATTTTTTATTTTTAAAGGCCAGTTATTTCATGGATCCAGGATACTATGCATCCTGATAAAGTTCCCTTGGCCTTTGGAATTAAAATAGCCCCACATCATCACATACCCTTCATCATACCTAGAGACTGGCATGGTTTTATTTCAGTTAGCCTAATAGCTGGTTTGATTTGCATTGAGAGATGATTATATGGAAAGTACCCCATGCAGATCTCTAGGTATGATGAAGGGTATGTGATGATGTGGGGCTATTTTAATTCCAAAGGCCAAGGGAACTTTATCAGGATGCATAGTATCCTGGATCCATGAAATAACTGGCCTTTAAAAATAAAAATCTGCTACCTCTATGGGAATTTAACATAGGGGTGTCTATACTTATGCCCCCTGTATTTTAAGGAAGGACATTTATTTATTTACGATACATTATTCATTCACAAAGAAAATGTTGGTGTCCTTAAAGGTTGGATTTTTTTTAATTAAGGGACCGTTCGGTATTTATGGAATGGACCACCGGAGGGAAATAGGGGAGGGTCATGTCTTTTTATTCGTTGTTGATGGGAAGGTCATCCAATATTTTTTAGTCTAGGGGGGAGGGTCACTCAACTTTTGTATTCATGAGAACAGTAAAATTTCAAAGTGGCTTGTTTGGTGCATATTTATCCATGTAGCTCCATGTAGCTCTCTCAGTCTCGGCCCCTATCGCTAGCAGATGGGTCCCTCCTTGTTTAGTCAGCCATACAATTTGAGCTGTAGCTTTAGAGACCGTGGGATTTCCCAAACTGTATAAATCCCGCTCGCACATATAAACACAAAACTGCTTTGTTAGCGCCATCGTGTTGTAACTAAGACATCTGCTGAAAAAATAATTGTATTCATTATCATGATTGCCGTACTGTTTAGGTCAAAAACATCCAAAACACCGTACGAAAACATAGCGGACCAGACGCAAGCTTTTATTTTGAAAAGTCGAAGCTCATGCTGCGGACCAGCCCCAGCCATACCAGACTCAAATATCCTTTTGGTCCTGGTGATTATTTGTGAAATTGTGCAAACGACAGCCTTTTCAAGGCATTTGAGAAGGAAGAAGTGGTAACATGCAAGCTCCCAAATTGATGCTTGTCTGAGAAATGGAGTTTTGGATAATGTTCAGCTTCGGCAGCTTTACCTATGCTAAAATATACAATGACTGAAGAAGCCTAGTGATGAGTCCATAGCAACCAGTGTTGAATTTCCTATTACCCAGTGTGCTTTGCTGAATGGTCTCAATGTTTTATTGTTTTATTTCATGTGAATACTAGTTCACTAGATGAGTAACTTAGTATTTGAAGTAATGCAGTAATGCAGGAAGTGTGCATTTAGTTTCCATGCTTATTGTGTTTCCACAACAATGTTAGTGAGTAAATCTACTGAAATGGACACCACACCATAACAGAGGAGTGTGATGCGTCAGATGAGAAAGCAGAGGTTTAGTCACATATGTCATGGCTGTAGAAAAACAATGGGAAACTGTACATCTTTGCCAAGTGCAAACCAGTACAGAAGGATTCAATAAGTTGTTGGGGAGGGTCATCCCTTTTTCCATATCATTTTGGAGGGTCATCCAAAATGTATTGCTGGTGAAGGGAGGGTCAGGTCTATTTTGACTAAAGATCCCAAAACTCCTCTGGTGGCCCCTGAAATAAATAACAAACAGTCCCTAAGGCATTAAGATCAATTTCCAAAAGATGATTTTTTTTATTCCTCTTTTTAGTCAACTTTAGCATGGGTTCATAAACTCATGAGCAGCACTGTACATATAAAGACACACAAGCACTGTGAAGACACATACAAATCACTGCAGCCCTCACCTATCAGATTGTAACAACAGAAAGAGAACATTGTGTCGGTGTCAGTCCCACCAAAATATCAGCAGCCTTCACAGGCTCCCTCCACTCTTAAACTCTCCCTTGCTCCCACAGGCAGTCAGAGGAGACAGGGAGTTCAGTAGGGGAAGAGATTGGGTTACCGTGACATAAATCTCCATGTCTCCTTCTGTGTGTGCAGGAGGTGGGCAGCAGGGCGACGAGGCTCTTAGCGCCAGTGTCTTTGGGAATGCCTGCATGTTCCCTGGAGAAGATAGAGGAGATATGCCTGGCGCCTCCAGAAATGTCCCTCACTCTCTCTCTCTCGCTCCCTTTGTCTCTCACCCTCTCTGCTTATCTCAGGGAACCCACAATAGGGTTTTGTACACTGGAGCAAGGAGAGGAGGCTTCACATGGCAGCCGAGTATGATTTGCAGGAGGACAGAGGGCGAGAGAATCACTCCCTCTGCTCTACACAATGATACGGAACAATGCAACACACCACACATCTCTAATAATAAAGCACAGCTCCATTTTCACCCGGCATGTATTACATACCCACTGCTTTTGCCGTTTGCACAGGCAAGACACAGTGTTAGTCGAGTACATGTCAAATGTTTAAATAAAAGCATGAGTGATTCTACTTTCAGTTTCAACTCGAGCTGTTTTACAAGCACTGTTTTCACTTTTGAGGTAGTTAATGGTGTCTGGCAGTCTTCAACTGGACTTTGAAATGCTTCCAAATATCTTTTTGCCCACCATGTCTGGTCCAGGCTATGCACATCACTGGCTCCAATGCCATGCTGTTATTTCTGATAAATGGCTGTTAGTATTGTTAGCTGGATGGTACAAAGGAACAGGATCAGCCACAGGAGGGCCAGGCCAGGTACTGGCTAAGCTATGG
Source organism: Sander vitreus (assembly GCF_031162955.1). Lineage (NCBI taxonomy): Eukaryota > Metazoa > Chordata > Actinopteri > Perciformes > Percidae > Sander > Sander vitreus. The sequence goes on from NC_135874.1 coordinate 14,335,409, forward strand.
GGAATTAGATCTGGCTCAGTAAAGATCTGTCCGCTAATTACCTTCCTTACGGATTGCCAATTTGCTGCTGCTTGGAGGAGCACAGGATATCAAAATGGTGATGACACATGCGACACAATGACGTGATGCTGTCGGCAGCAGGAGTTGGTTTGTGTCAATATCTGTGACATTAATATGAGGAGTGAAGGATGTCACATTTCTGCAAAGAGTCCATTTAGCTGCATGGTGCTGCACAACCTTCAAACTGCAAAATAAATATGTTTAGCATGGTTTCTACGGGACAATAAAAAGTTAACGTGTCATTTATGTTTCACATTTTGTGTCGCAAAGGGCAAACGTTAACAATCTACAGAATCAGACTGAACTCAACATAAATCTCATCTGCTGGAGGCCTCACAACCTTGATGATTGCAGAGGCCAAAGGCTGTGCCCTTTCATGTATTTTCTCGGGACAGGTAAATTGGAGAGCCAGCAGCTGTAATAGGAAAAGCCTTGGAAACACTTGAGTCCCCCTGACGAAGAGAATAGCAATTATTCTGGAAAATCAATTCTCAACCCAATCTTTCTCCCTTATCGACCAAAAGGCTCTTTGGAGGTAGAGAAAGTGACAGGAAAATGTATCTCCCAGATTCTATTAGTGGATCTCTATTTGCAATGTGCATCGAAGAGAGGCCCTTTGTTTTCATCGACATTTTGGCTGGGCATAAACACTGGAGCAGAGCACATTCAGCCCTGGTCACTGTATATGAAAATTGATTTTTTTTTTCTTCCAGAAACTCATTCATTTACATTGATTAAATGCTTGTACTGACTCAGTTTGCCATTACACATTCCATTTGTTGGATGGTTTAAGAATTGAAAGAGTTAGCATGAAAATGGACACCTCTTGCTACAACTACCATCTACTGACATAGACGCATATATTCGATATGAACTATTCTCCATCCTCTCCTGAGCAGTTTGTATTACATTAAATCTAAGCTGCTGCACTGTAGGTGCTGCTGTAACCTCTCCGTGTTTATTCTGCAAGTACGCATGTGCACACAAAACCACACACACCCAGTGTAATACCTCTTCATGATTATTCCCACAGTCTTATCAGTGTTTATTTTCCTACTGTGAAAAGCCTATTGCTCTGGCATTCTTTGGATGTCATTCTCTGACCAAGATTTATCACTGTGTTTATCCCATTAATTTGTTAAGCCAATACGTAAACTGGCTTCAGAGTATTGCAGTGACAATTTTGACTGGCTCTCCATCACTTAGGTTGGTATATGTTGTTTTACTCTTTTGTCTCTGTCCATCCGTCTTCCCTGTAGTTCTTATATTTTCTGTCCTACTCTCTTGTGTTATTGGTCTGCACATTAAACAGTGGAAATTGATATGTGTGCTTGCATTTATGTGTGTGTGTGTGTGTGTGTGTTTTGACATTACACAGATGTAAATCAAAAGTGGCAGTGCTCTGATATGGGCTAATAAAACTCCCTGATCTGGAAGCGTTAAAGGCTCCTTCAGCATACACCCACACACACACCCCCACAAACACACAAACACACACATACACACACACAGCCCCAAGACCTCTGTGGGGCTATTTTCATGATTAACCATAACTCCTCAAGAGGAAATTCATTTTATGTTGTCTGTTACGCATATACACACATTCATATGAACAAACATACACATACAACTAGCATGGGGGAAGAAGACAAAAACACACACACACACACACACTGTCCTCCCTCCATGTCTTAATATCCTGACACAGCAATGAAAAAGGGGGATTGGAGGATTTACAGTGCTGATTCTAAGAAGTTGCATTTGCTTTTGGTTAACAGGGACCTCTGCGGGTTAAGCCCTGCCTCCCACCTCCCCCCCCCCCCTACTACTTTGTCTCCCTTCTCCATCCCCTCCTTCCCTCTTCCATCCCTCAGTGGAGGATAAAAGTGTCCGGCAGTGTGTGTGTGTGTGTGTGTGTGTGTGTGTGTGTGTGTGTGTAGGGGGGTATTTGGTAAGAGTACTGACTGTTGAAACAGATGCTGGTATGTGTGTGCCACCTATGTCAACATGGCTGGTCTACGGACCCGATGCTGCTCGTAGATAGGATTCTGCCCATAGAGCCACAGAGTCTAGACTCCAGATGTGTTCACACACACACACACACACACACACACACACACACACCAATGCCAGTCCAAAACAATAATTCTACTACATTACAGACGTTTACTTACACACAGTTAGGTATGTATCAATAATAAGCCTTCTCGCCCTTCTCTTGAAAGAGATACTACAAAATTGCAAATTCGCTGAACAGTAAGTGGGAGTGGAGTGTAGAAACACCCCATCACCATGACATTTGGATGTAGTTAGGCGGTGAAATACCATCGGCCACCATGCTAACTTTAGTACAAACACACTAAATTTCCAGCATGACTTTTACAAAAAATATGCACAACGATGCCAGGTACTGCTTTTGCTGTGGGGAACTTGTTATGATTGTTTAAAACTTTTGCTTAACATTTAAGTAGATATCAAATATGTTGTTTCTTTGTATTATCCATTTAAATCACCCACTGCTTCTCTCAAAACTGCACTGAAATAAACAGAAACATATGCTGGCTGCATATGTTCAACAGTGCTTTATTTAGACTGTTCTATAGCGACACAGACAACAAGACTGTTTTTGTGAAAAATACACATGGGTAAATTGCAACTGTTATACAAAACAAGACTCGGGAAGAGGAAAAGTAAAGAGTGAAAGTGTTCAGAGCACAGATGCACCCGCTCTCTTGCTATCTCCTGTGCTTGTGGGTATACTGCCGATCCAGCTATTCTTGTTGGTTTGTTAATTGTTTGTCACCCACCAGGTGCCATCTGTCTGTAGTCCCACAGTCCCCGAGCCATGTGGGCCGGCCTGCCTGGCGCCTGCCAACGTCACTGACCTGCAGCAACCGTCCACACCTCCGTCACACACCTCCTGATCCGTCTGGGATAAATAGCTTCTCCCTCAACTTCTGTGCCTCCATCACGGCTTCCCAATCTGCCTGTGTTAGAGGGAGGGAGTTAGGGGGGTGACAGGAAGAGACATGGAGGGAGGGAGAAAGACAAATGAGAGATGGAATGAATAGAGGGATGGATGAGTGAGAAGGAGCAAGAGATAAAGATGGATGTCTGAAGAGATAAAAGAGTGATATACAGTTACTGTTGTACTGCTTTTTTGATCAGTCTGTTGTTGCAGAGTAGATAGGCTCATACACTGTACAGCCTTCTACAATAAGTCAACAACTGTCACATTTGTGTTTATACAAGTCCTGCATACTGTTGATGCTAAAACAAGATCTACCTCTACACTGAATAAAACTGACCTAAAATCAAAACAACAAAACGTTACATCACCAAAAGTATTTTGGATTTGGCACAGCATCCACTGCACCCACCACTTTAAGAGGCACTTCAACAGGCAAGGGAGGTCACCTTCACCTGGGCCTGATGTTGGGGCAGCTGTCTGTTGAAAAATGAGATCAGCTGCTTGCTCACCAGGACGCATGCGGCAGTCTGGAACTACCCAGGGCCTACTGCACCAGCTAGCATACGGTGGCCCCAGTACAATAAAGACATAGCGAACAGCCCCCTCTCTCCCAGCCTGTCTGCCTGCCATCCTGGGGCATGTTGGGTCACCTTGACGACTGGGCCCAGCGAGGGGAGCCGCACCCCACTTCAGGGCAAAGAAGGAGGCAGTATGGGTAATGAGGCGTTGCCATGCAAGTGGAACAGCTTTTGAATAACCCCATCTACACACACACACACACACACACACACACACACACACACACACACACACACACACACACTATTCTACAGTACTTGTGTTTACAGAAGGGACAACAGCTTGTTGGAGAAACCTCTCAGGAGCTCTTAGTCCAGGAAGGAAGAGATTCATGGGCATTATGGTGGAGGTCAGCAACTCATATGGTGAAGTGTTCATGCACATATAGCTTCAATAAAAAAAAAAAAATTAATGTGATGTATGGTTTATATCTGAAGCATGCAAAAGATGTCATGCTTCTGTTAGTGAGTTTTGCTATTATGTTGCAACATTGCGTCAAAGTGTGTTCCCCTGTCAAATAGTGTTTCCCTCCTGTTAAAATGCGTAGCGCCCCATCCATCCGGTTTGGTTCAGGTTTAGGTAGGGGGAAACGTAACGGTGTCTTCGACAGCGAAAGTGGAGCCGAGGGCAACGAAAGTGATGGTGGACATGAACGTGAGCTTGCATTATCCTCTCAAGCTGAAGACATTGTTGATAAAAGGGGTTACATGACGACAGTTGCGCAGGAATGGTTCAGATTTCACAAAAGCGACAACGAGCAGATTAAGCCGGTCTGCAAAATATGTTGGCGGTTGGTGCCAACCAGGGGCCTGTTTCACAAAAGCAGAATATATAAATCCAGGATAACTGATAAAGCGAGGCTTGACCTAGTCTAATCTGTGCATCCTGGCTTGGTGCGTTTCACGAAGGCCAAGCCAGGCTGAGGAGGAGCGACTAGGTTGAGCCAGGCTGAAGTAATTCAGATAGATGCGCATCCACGGCTTTCCTCAAAAGACCGCGAGGTCGATCACAAATTTACTGATGCCAAAATGGAGAATACGCATTGTACATACTTTATACAGAGTGAGCAGCAGCTTGTGGAAGTATGATGATGTGAAACACATTATTTGTTTAAAAAGAAAATAAACACGGCCGCTGTAATGAAACAGCGAGAGAAAGCGTAGCAGACGATCACGGACCGACCGCGTAATTAGCCTAAATATTAACTGACCACTGCTCTTAATTGAAACAGTCATAATCATTCCATTCAAGTATTAGGCTACTAATCATTTGCACAAATTAACAGTCGTACTCTTTGCCTTAAAAGTAAGCAGAAGATAATGTTACTCAGGAAATTTACCATGAAGATCAATTTTCTAGGCTAGAATATGATGCGATAATCTCTTTCACTCTGTTCCTCCCTCTCTCTCATGGGCTAAAATATAAATGTCCTAAGTCATATTAACTTCTACTGCTCGCTTTTAATGCAAAGTGTACAACTGTTCGTTTTTGCAAATGACGAGTGACTCATTGAACGGTTTCAGTTAAGAGCAGTAGTTCATAATGGATATTGTATCATTCAGTCTGTCCGCTAGCCTATTATCTGCCACGCTTTTTCTCGCGTTTCTTTTATTTTTTATTTTTCCTTCGAGTTTCCTTCTCTACATATTATATGCCTTGCGCCCTTGTATATATGGACATGGAAAATAAAGACACTGAAGAAATTGGACTCTAAAATCTAGAAACTATAAAGATAATTAAGTGATAAATCCCATGCACACAGGATTGTACAATTAGGATATGTTCTTTAAATTGTACAGTCCTCCCAGATTATAGTTTATTATAGTTTACTGGACAACACAAATTGTGCTAAGAATGCCAAATACAATGCACATGGATGCTGAACAAACATGATCCTTATTAAAAAAATGAATCAACTAAAATAATTCAAGGTGCATTGGTCAACTATAGAAATATACATAATTATATGTATTGCCCTTAGTAACAGGCTTCATTTAAAACACATTTGAAATTGTATCAGCCTTTTCTAATTATCTCAACAACTGTCATAATATATTCATCAAACTTCTAACAACAATATGAACAGCAGTCTTCATACAGCAATATAACACATGAATAATTATAAAAAACAATAATGGTCACAACTTTAAATAATAACAGTACTTAAATGAACAGCAATATGCACCTGTTGTATTTTAATCCAGGCTGATAACAATAGGGTAAAACCACTGCTGGGTGATCAGAAAAGGCTCCAGGATTAAATCAATCCTGGCTGTTAGTCTGGTCTGGAGCAGGCTAGCTGCACAGAATACATCTCCATGGTGATTTATGTGCCTCCGCTTTCGTGAAACTGAGTCAAGGCTAAATTCATCCAGGATAACGGGGAAATCCCGGCTTAATCCCTTATCTTGGTTTTGTGAAACAGGTCCCAGGACAGGAAAAACAACAAATCTTTTCCATCACCTGAACAGGTACCGTCCCAGCCACTACACAGAGTATAAAAAATGCGTACTCATGCTGGCCCGAGTCCACACAGACAGCCTTCAAGTTTGGTCCAAAGTAGTAGTTTGTCTGCTGTTAACAGCGCTAGTATTAGCTGTGTCCTGGCTTCTGTACCAAAACAAAAATCAACCATGTCGTCTTTTGCGGCCATTGCCTCATATGAAAAACATTCAAAAAGGAGCAGAAATAATACGAGCGCTACTTCTTATTGTATAGCGAAGGACACTTGTTTACACATGCACTTTTGTGCTACCTATACAAACATTTGAGATGCTTTCTTGGCAGGAGTTTACATTTAATGTTGCTTTTAAGTAGTTTTAGGTTGTTTACAAAATCAAATCCTGTTTATTTTGCACAAAAAAGGTAAACATAATTGTAGGATGACTGAACGAGAAAAAAAGGGCTGCTCTTAAATTTATGCTCTGTTGACCAGTGGGGCATCTCATAATATGCAGAGGTGTCAAGTAACGAAGTACAAATACTTTGTTACCTTACTTAAGTAGAAATTTTGGGTATCTATACTTTACTGGAGTAATTATTTTACAGCAGATGTTTTACATCTACTCCTTACATTTTCACACAATTATCTGTACTTTCTACTCCTTATATTTTAAAAATAGCCTCGTTACTCCTATTTCAGTTCGGCTTGTTTTCATTCCGGCTTGTCATCATTCAAAAAAACACAAAAAAACTAAAACCTATCCAGATAAATCGAGCCATCGAGATAGAGTGAATTTGATTGTGGTTGAATGAGAAGTATAAACATATACCATTCCGGCACCCTACTGGTTTGTATGTGATCCATCGCACCTGCACATGACACAAATCACGTCACACTCCAGCAAGGAAATAGCAGACGTATGTAGCCTAGGACCAAGATGTCCGTGGCAGAGACTCAAGAGAACTCTAGTGAAATGTCCCAACCAAGCACCAGCGAGGAGGTTGGTAGCCAGGAAGACCAGCCAACCCTTCTACATCCCTGGCCTGGAACAGGTTGGATGCAAAAACAACTCCTTTCGAATGCGCTGCAAGCTCTGCGCACCCTAGTACCACGAGCGAATTGTTTCCAAAACTCTAATTTGAAAAAGCATATTGATATTCATTTTTTTCCCCTTAGATTACTTTTCATTTTATACTTTAAGTAGTTTTGTAACCAGTACCTAGCAGTACCAGCACTTTTACTTGAGTAAAAAGCTTGAGTTGATACTTCAACTTCTACAGAAGTCTTTTTAAACCCTAGTATCTATACTTCTACTACTAGGAGTAATGAATGTGAATACTTTTGACACCTCTGATAATATGAATGTGTAATGTCCTCAACAAAAACACTGTGCTAAATACTGTAAAGGCATGGGTTTTATTTTATGTTAAACTATATTCTAAAATGTAAATAAACCAATGGTTTCTTTCGGCTTCAGTTAGTATGCACTTCGAACAGGCAGTATCAGCAAAAAAATGAAATGGTGATAAATGTCGATATCGATCAAAATGGGAAAATATATCGTGATCACATTTCTTGCCATATCGCCCAGCCCTATATTCTTGTGTGATCTTTAAGTTTTCAGAATTCATTTTCCACGTTTCCCCAGCTCTTTATAATGAAATACTTGTAATGGTTAAAGGAATTGCTAATCTAGCCAAAAAACCTAAACCCATTGGACATTGATGTTTAGACGAGCCAACACATCTAGCTGAGAAAATAGTGTAAATCAGACACCCATGAAATGTTGATTTGAAAGACTGACACGAAGAGAAAAGATTCCAGTCCAAGTACGCCTAGTTAAAATGATTGTCTGATGAGGTTTAATCATTCTGCATCTTGGTCTCATAAAGAGAGGGAACATTCACTAATAGGCTACCAAACTGTGCGGCATCCCATAAAGCCGCTGGAATCCTGGGCCTGGCTGAACCAGATCCAGTGGGAATTTCTGACCACCTATATGCACACAAACACACAATCACAAGTAACGTAAACTTGTAATCACAAACACACACGTACCAATCAATATCAGATGCGTTAAGTATGCAGTTACGGTTGAAATACTTAAGTTTAAAAGGTAGGACATGCCTGCTGTCAGTAGCAGGAGAGACAGTGAGAAACTGGTTCATTAAAAAGAACAGCAGCTAGAAAAATATTCCCTTAAAGGAACACGCCGACTTATTGGGACTTTGTCTTATTCACCGTAACCCCCAGAGTTAGATAAGTCCATACATACCCTTCTCATCTCCGTGCGTGTTGTAACTCTTTCCGACGATTCCACCAGTAGCTTAGCCTAGCACGGATCCTGAAGGTAATCGGTTCCAACTAGCCTACTGCTCCAAATAAGTGACAAAATAACGCCAACATGTTCCTATTTACATGTTGTGATTTGTATAGTCACAACGTGTACAAATAACAGCTGTAATCAGGCCTTAAAAGTTCGGCCCAAAAAGGACCGAGCCAGACAGAATTCGGCCCGAGCCCGACAAGTACATTTTGATTGACACCTTTTTAAAAGCCTCCCACCCAAGTAGCAGTGCTTCCCCTTTCTGAGAATATAGTTCCCAGTTTATATACAGTTAGAAGATGGCAGTGTCTCATGTGACCTTGTTATTTGTACACGCTGTGACTACAAATCACAACATGTAAATAGGAACATGATGGCGTTATTTTGTCACTTATTTGGAGCAGTAGCCTAAAGTCCTAATAAGTCGGCGTGTTCCTTTAAGTGAAAAACGAAAAACTGAAGGTAGCTGACCACATAGAGACGCAAATGCTAAAGTTTGTTTTCCATTAGCTTGACTTGTTTGAAAGGAAACATCCACACACAGTTCCGCCTGGAATCCATGTCTTATGGTAACATAATCTAAAGTGGCCGCAGTACATTGGCTTCATTCCAACATTTGAACACTGCATATGGGTTATCAAATATGTTTTTATTTATCCAAAAATGTTCTTCAGTGTATAAGTTTACAGTACTTGGGTGGTGAATGCATTAAACATGAAACGACTTGTGGACTTTAGTGCCTTCTCTCCTGTAGAAACCCTAAAAGGTTCCACTTCATCATTCAGCTATTCATTCTGTTTGCAATTGGAAACAGCCCTTTACAAATATAAATTGCTCAAAATCTTGGAAACCACACTGAAATTCCGCAAAAGCATGACCATATCGGTATTAAGCTATAAAGCCATATTGTAGAAAAATGGACCACAGAAAAAGTTTTTTTTTCAAAATGTTCGAAAGATGATGTATGATTCCAGGTCGTGAGGTCTTTTTTTTACTTTTTTTTTCTTCACGTCTGTCCTCTCTGAATACTAATAGCCCATCTTCTGCAAGCTTTGCTACAGATGCTGGCAGGTCGAGCCTGAAATGATTATCAGAGCCAGATCCCACTGGCCAGCTTTCCAGTAACACTCCTACATGGAGATGGAACTAGAGTTAGAGTTGGGGCTGGGGCTGGGGCTGAGGCTGGCGCTGGGCTGCCAGGGGATGGACGCCAACAGGCCCAAGAAATTAATACCAGCACTGGGGCCTCACCGAGGTCCAACATCAAGCTCCAGCTGGAGCAGAGGATACAAAATGGATGACTGGCAATGATGTCACGAGACATTCAGTGGCTCGGGGAGTCCTGAGCCATTGCTAGTGATGCCTCACCTGGAACTAACAGCGGGAAATTATCAGTTCCCACTGATGAGCAAAACCCAGAGATGGAAGCAAAATTGTGTTGCACTCAAAACTTGACAGGCAACTTCTGAGAGATTTGAATTTACAGCACAGTGAAATATGAAAAAAAAAAAAAAAAAAAAAAAAAAGAAAGATAATCCATCTGTGTAAATATCAATCAGCCTTTTTCTCCAGTTAATCAGATTTCATTCAAACTTAGAAAATTGTTATTTTAAACATTATTACCTCGCTGTGCAGCAGAACAAAAACACATCCTCAAGTCACCCTAACGACAGGGAGGAGACGTTTGACAATGATGAAGAGTTTAAGCTGAACCACAGCTTCCAAACCAAACCACAGCTTCCTGACAATTGTTATTACTAAATCATATTAAGCGAAAGTTGCCCAACATTTGATTCAGTCTGACACAACATATTAATCACCCCCATTGGGAAATTACAATAATATGAGTTGTTGGACAAAACCTGACAAGAAAATGACTTGATAAGATACAAATGACTGTTTACATTAGGTTTGTCATGTATTTGACACATTTTGTCCTCCGTCATCCAGGACAAAACAAAAAAAATCACATATCACATCACAGTCACTTTCTATCAGTGCACATTTGCAAAGAGTTAACAGTTACCATCGTCTGTGTGTAATGCGCTCTGGAGACAGTCCCAGCAGTGTATGAGCTGAAATCTTGACCCTGTGAGTCTAATCACAGCAATGATGGTTTAAACATCAGGAAATCATTTACATTGCTTTGGCTCATGGGTCGTTTCAAAGTATCTTAGCAAAGTTATGACAACACAAGACTGCTCGCTCTCTCACTCAAATACACACACACACACACACACACACACACACACACACACACACACACACACAGACACACACACACACACACAAAATAAGGTTTCTTAATACTACAGCCTCGGAGGGACATCAATAGATTAATGGATTTAGAAAACAGAACTATTTCATTTCAGAGCTTCTGTAGAAAAATAGATTCATTTTAATCTGTTGACTCCATTATTCAAAATAACAGCATGTATGCCTGCCTTCTAACTAATTTTGTAACTCCATAATTGACTTGTAATGAATCAGTACTAAAACATTTTCAGTGATAAAGAACTTCAAGTGGTAGCAAACAATTAATCAGCTCAGGATTTCTTGTAACACAAATTCCTGTCAAAGAAACGATGGCCAACATGTTTCTTGTTCCCATAAATATGTTATCCTCAGTTATGCCAAACTTGGAAGGCGTCCAACTTGAGCCATGATGAGACAACATATTTTGTGTGGGCTAGCTAATAATGTTTTGCCCCCACTGCATCTTTCTGTTCCTGCCCTGGAAAGAAAAAAAATTAAGAGTAGGAGGAATTCATTTACATTAAAAGGAAACATTTATTTTGCCATGGAAGAATTGAGCCATGGTGTTAAGTAAAACTGCAAAAAGAAAGACCTTTAGCTAGCCTAGTTTACTGTAGGATAAAGACCGACCCACAATTTTAATGGAAACAGACGCCAAACATTCAGCTGGAGAACAAATACACAAAACAGCAGAGCTTCTGTTTTCTTTTTCCACTCCACTTTGCTTTTTTTAACCGCCTAACACTCCCTCATGGCGTATCGTCCTAAAACTGACCAGGCTTGAAATATGACAAGTTTAATACGTCCTACATCACCGCTGAGCACGATTGAGTTACTAGAGCAACAACTGGCCTGTCCAGGGCTGCAGCAGAGCCTGTGGAGCAGCGGTGTGAACATAACCTCTTGTCAAAAGGGTTCAAAGCCAGAAGGAGACAGAGGTCTGAAGGAGTGGGGAAAGCTTGAAATAAAAGAGTAAAGGAAGGAGGTTTCTCGGTTTGCGTCGCACAGGCATTCAGGGCAGCAACTCTGGTGACAGGTAAGGAGAAGGGGACTGGCTGGTTGATGCTGTTGCAGTGTGGGTGGGTGGGCCACCAGGGGAGGCAGAGAGAGAGGAAGCGCGGGCAGGAGGGAGGGCAGGCCTACCGGCGCTGTCACCGGCCCCGGCGTGTTTGGATAAGACCCATGGAACATGTGGGGGAATCAGCATGAGGCATCACACCTGGAGGAAAAGACAACTAAATCCAGCCCCCAGTACAGTGGGCCCCGGCTCCACCAAGTCTAGCCAGCATCTGGAATGGATATCTAGAGATGCAGTCGACTTCACAGCCCCTTCACGGGTGCTTCTCACTCTACCTTTGTTAAAAAATAAAAAAATCAAACTAAAAACATACAGTGAAAAGTTGCGGTAAAAATAAAACAAGAGTCTCACTGAGGATTCGTGTTTATAAATACATGGTTTTCAAAGTTTCTCTTTTTGCACTGTATCCCATCTGCTTGGCATATCGTGTACTTTACTGTTGATAAAATAATCTCTTTTTTCTACTTATAGTTGCTAGATTCCCTTCACCCCCAATATGCTTCCGCTTGACTCCTCGTGGCTTTAACAAGTGTACAGATGCCAGTTTTTGGTTACAGGAGCTTCAGTCTGGTTGGCCATCTTTCAGCATGTTGCACTTTAAAAAAGGAACAATACATCCACTCATAGTCAAAATACAATCTTAATATCCTGAGGTGTATTCTTTATGTTTCAGGTTGAAAAGGTCTAAAGCAACTGGCATCCATTACTTTCCTGAACTGGAATTTTAAATTGAGCATCCCTGACTATCAATGAGAAAGCACAACTGATATCTATAAAAAGGTGAATAAAACAGCAACCCACACCCATCAGGACACACCAAGAGGAGCATGATGCACCACAGTGTGTGTACTCTCCACATGTTTGATTGTGTGTGTATTGGGTTTGTCAGGGGCCAACCAGCCGTGTTGTGACTGGAACAATCCCGGCCACAATGTTTGTTTACACAGAACCGCTCACTCACCCAAATAATCAGAAGCTGTGGGCCTTTCTAATCCCCACACAAAGTCAATGGAGCCAGGTTGAGCTGGCGACAGCCCCGATAAGATACTCAAACACAGCCTAGTGATCTGCGAGCCGCGGCCTCTCCTTCCCACACCCTCTGTCCCCTTTGTTTCCTCTATTATAATTCCCAATGTGACAAGGATTTGAAGTTCACGGGTCGCATTCAGCAATGGACCAGCTTGGCTATACAGCTGAAATTCTTTGCCTCCATTTACCTAGCTGGTCAGTTTAATTTTGTTTTCTCATTTTCACATTCTTTCAGCTCGACATACAAGTCAAAGCAAGCTGCCGTGGTCTGAAAAAAAAAAAAACACCCACTCGCTCGCACAGGAATGCAAATTTGAAATAGTGTATTGTTATGGTTTTGGCTAAGTTGGTACTCGCTCGGCAAATCCTGGTGTGCGAGTGTGATCCTGTATGCGTGCGTGTATGTGTGTCCGCTGATAGAGGTATGTGGTAAAACATTCATTAACATTCCATTCATGACCTCAGTATTATGTCCACAGTGAAGGAGAGCATATATTTGCCTTTCACACCTCTTGCACGAAATGAGGGAAATGATAGAGCATTATGTGTTTCAATGTGTGTATGTGTGTGTGAATGAGATAGAGAGACAGAAAGAGGGAGAGAGCGAGCAGGAGAGAGCAGTGGGGAGAGGGATAAAACACAGCTCACTGATACAACATAATCTATCTGGAACCATGTCTCAATATCACAATATTTCACACATTTACGTATCACAAATTTGGCAGTGGCAGCCTTCTCCTCAGATCAGTGGAGTTATTTCTGCCTTGTGTACTGGATGCTGCAGGACCAAGATACAGTTTGCAACGGCACAGATGGGAGAGGCTATAGCTTCGGTACCACAGTATCGCATGCAAAAATGTTTGGTATGTTTTAACACAGATAAAGCTGACATATTCCGAGGCGTTTCGCAGACAATACCCATGAAGGAACAATCTCCCATCTGGCAGTGCAGTCTCTCTGAAATCCTCTCTGTCATGCTCAATGAGAACTGGAAAGACAAAACATTCTCTGTCTGTATATCAGACCTTATCAAGGCTGTACCTTGGGCCTCGCTGGATATCAACAAAACATCACCCCGCAGGCTAGGACTTCTCCACAAAAAAAAAAATCCTGCACTTTACGTTATAGTTTGAATTTATAAACATCTCTTCACGGTTTGATGCTACACAGAAACAGTTTATGTATTTATCCTCAGGGTATAAGTATGGGATTGGATGGCAGCATAGCGGACAAACTGCATAGCTCTTAAAGCACATGTACAATTTCCTGGTTAGGATCAAATCGATCAGCTTTACACTGTGTCCTCTTCCATACCACGTCTCAGTAAAGGATTACTTTCTGAGGCCAGTTTAGCCGCTGCCTTTATGAGAGGAATGTCAATGAAGTCACTGCTGTACTGCTTCTCTCCACATGATGGTGCAGAGAACAAGTCTCCCCCTGGACGGCATGAAAGCTGACATTTCCCTTTAGGCTCTTAAATATGCATGTCCACTGCACACAGATGCACACATGCTCAAATACTGCTGCTTTAGAGGTGGAAAAAAAAGGGGTTTCTGATCACTTTCAACTGCATCAAAAGATCTGCCACGTAATACATACAAATATACATAAATAGTTATTTGACAATGTGAAAGTGACATGTATCTAAATGGTTTGGATGTCACAGGAAGTAAACAACATCCACATAATCACTGTTTATTAATTATGTCTGCATTGTTTGTATTGAACAGATGCATGTTTTTATAAAGGCTTATATTGGGTGGGCAGCACAGCATATCAATGCCTTGCCTGGTTTTATTATATATATTTTTATTAATACATATTATTCATTTACAGCTGTATGCACATTGTTTCCAAACATGAGAATAATCTCCCTGCGGTTTGACGTTGCTGTCTTTTGGTCAGTGAACAAAGATCTGTGCCATCCAATATGGCATACAATAGGTGCCTGTGTGCGTGTGCCTATTTGTGTGCGAGTGTGTCCTTCCTGTCTGTATGCAGACACACCTGTACTCTCTGTCATGATGTTATCAGACCCTAAACACCTGCTCCACAGTCTAAGGTCACCAACTACATAAAACTGCCTTCTAGCACAGAGAGATGGGCACCTGAAAATACCCTGTGTGTGTGTGTGTGTGTGTGTGTGTGTGTGTGTGTGTGTGTGTGTGTGTGTGTGTGTGTGTGTGTGTGTGTGTGTGTGTGTAAATTAAATAAAAAGGGACATGTTTTGTCTTCTACAGTCATTTATATGCAGCTCATGTCACCCAGCACATCGCTCACAGGTGTCATACAACCCTGAGTATGACCTGAAAGGAAGGAGAGGTGGATGGAGAGAGAATAGGATAGAGAAAAAAAAGAGTGAGGGAATACATGGTCGGCTATAATTTATGATGTACATAAGCCCATAGACATACAGCCTATGGGCTGTATGCTCAAATATCTACTGCAGCTGTTTTTACAAAACATTATGCATCTGGGTAATATAAAGTCTCCATCTTTGCAGTGACAAAAAAAAGAACTAAACAAAATGGCAATATACTTAAATGTACTAGATATGAGCCTCTGAAAAAATACTGGTAAACAATTAAACAAAACACTGCTTAAAAAGAAAAATATGTTGAATGCTAATGAAGTGAATTATAGTGAAAACAGGGAGTCTTCACAATTTGTGTTCCATAGTTTACTCCATTCTCTTATCCATACATTACCATTGATTGCTGCATAGTACATCAGAAACATACTGTGTGGGTTGTTTTCCTACGGTTTTAAACTTAAAACTAAAAAATACAAGAACAACAGTGTGTTGCAAATAAAACCGTTAAAATGACATCTGTATAAATAATGAATGAAAGTTATTAGTGGACAGACAGGAATGACTTTAAAGGTTGCATTCCTAAAAACAAATTATAGAAAATTTCCAGATGAATGCTAATGTGGACAATTCTAATTTATACATTTAGAGTACAGTTACTTGTCCAGTTCTGTGTACACTGGCATAATGACAAAGCAGAGTAACCTTGGTAGCCCTATTCTCCTGCATATATCTACAGGCCATTTGGGGGGATTCTGAGGCATTCCTGAGATACTCTGTATATAGTCCAATGTGCACAAAACACATGTGGTTCTATTCTAAGGTCATCCTAGATATCTGAGAGCCTCAACCCATTCATGAAGATGAGCCAAAAAACTCAAAGGAACTTCACCTGCATAGTTAGTTATGTGTCTGGTTGCTTTCCAAAGCTTCTGACAGTAGTTTAAAGTTATAATGTAGATTAACTGCTAATTCATTAATGCATTGTACATATCCAACTGTTAATGTTGTGCATCTTTATGCATCAGTACACATTTTTACAAAAGGTGAACCACAGCCTCAGATTTGGACACTCTGATCGTCATTGCAACCTCTTTAAACAGTAAACTGCTCCAATTCACAGCAAGGTCACCTACTGAAGAAACCAAGAGGATTACATCATCAGCAAAAAAGCAGAGGCTACCAGGAGCGGTCGTCTACCAATGGTCGTGGTTCGATCCCTGGTCCCTGCAGTTTACTTGTCAAAGTGTCCTTGGGTAAGACACTTAACCCCGAATTGCTCCCGATGCTGCATTAATGTTTATTTGATGAGCAGGTGGCATCTTGTATGACAGCCTCGGTGTGTGAGTGGTGCCTGTACTGTGTAAAGCGCTTTGAGTAATCTGACTAGAAAAGCGCTATATAAATGCAGTTCACTTTTTTAAGTTAAATTTGAATTTCAAATCTGGTTTAAAAATTACTTTCAAGCACTGATTTCTAACAAGTAAAACTCTCTCAGTACGTTTGTTAAAGTTCTCATATAATGCGTTTTGGCTTTTCCCTTTTCCTTTATTGTGTTATATATCTTTTTGTGCACATTATAGCTTTACAAAATGAAAAAGCCCAAAGTCCACCCCAATGGGACTTACCATCTCCAACAGAAAACACAAACTGCTCCACACAGCTCTATTGTAGTCCAGCCTTTACTTCCGTGACGAACGTGCGCCACTTTGTAACACACGTTATAATGTTCACCTAGCTGTTAGCGTGGCACGCCCTCATACTCTGCTTCTGACTAGCTAGCAGTGCTTACCTAGCTACTGTGCATGTGCGACTCCCAACAAAGATGGAACAGAAGTGAGATGCCTCACTCTGTAGCTAAAACAGAGAGCTCAACACACAGGGTGAAAAGAGGAGGTGCAGCAATGTGCAGTACAACAAATATATAGTGTTTTTATGAAAATTCAACCACATAAACCTATTCTGATATAACCTCTAAATGCAATTATGAACCTGAAAATGAGCATAATATGAGCACTTTAAACATACTGTACCTATGTAGAAAATGCTTATTTGTATGGTTGGTACAAAAAGATTACACCCAAGAAAAGTTTGTTAACTGAAGATTTAAGTACAGTTTTACATCCGTGGACAAACAATACAGCAGTGACACTTCAGTACAAACTATCTTCCAACATACTCAATGTTCTGCCATGTACTTTTTCAGATAATGAATTAATGAGCAGCAGTTATTAATAAACGAGGCAGGCCACAGAATAATATCCTCCAGGTTGTACTGTATGAAAAAACAGCTATTGTGGTTTTTAACGAAGCTGCAGGACATCACATCATCGTATTGGTTGGATTACTGTGTGTAGATAGTGCAGAAACAAATTGCATTACATTGTTGTGCCTGTTGGTGTTTTTGCTAAGAAATACTTCCATTTTCAATCCTGATGACAAACAAGAAAGCTTTTCTGATTGAAAACAATTCCAGCACTTCAAGCCATAACAAAAATCATGACTAGAGCATTTTCACCAAAAGGAAGATATTTCACGCACTGGGAGCCTTTTGTGATATTTTCTCTCCTTCGCTCTTACCCTCCCTCTCCCTCCCTGTCTCTTTCCTTTGTGTGCGTAAATCATCTCTTCCCTGCGGCCTGTCTGTGATCATGTTGATGGGAAACAAAGAAATCATCTTGAATGGCACATTAATTTCCTCCGTTCTCCCCCTGCCCTCTGCCTAATGAAATCCCCTCTGCCACGGGGCCTGAGGAGCCACACTGGCAAGCCGTCACCAGCCAGTAAATATGTTTACCTTGGAGCACTACGCTAATGGACTGTTTACTAGGGGGTAGCAACGAGGGGTGTTACAGAGACCAGGCAGCACTGGGTCTGGGGTGTGTGTTCCTTAGACCAAATGACAGCTCCTTTGCTCCCCCCATCTCCCTAAAACCAACAAACCACCAACCACCTGATCTAGAGTGGCTGTCACCAATAAAGAGTTCAGATGGAGGACCAAAATGCAAAGAAACATGGCTGGATTACACTGGGGTACAATAAATCTCAAGTCTGATTTGTTATGGTTGTATACAGTGGTTGGCAGGGCTGTGTAGTGGAATGGAAGGCTGTCACCACACAAGGTTCAGGCCCTTACTTTTTGCAGTAAGTTTTTAATTCAAGTTGTCTTATTTTTGTTCCAAAACACAAACCTTGAAATCTAGTTCATTTTAAACCTAGCTTGTCCTGGCCAATACTGTCGGCTCTTAATAAACTAGCTGCTCTCCAAGTCACAAACCTCTAGTCTGGATCAACGGAAGTACATTTCCAGGATAATTGCCTGACATCCCGCCTGTGGCTCACACACTGGATGTCCCTCACCTTCTGCTTGCTGTGTGTTTCCGTTCTCAAACTCTGTTCGCTTCAGGAAAGTAAAGCAAAGTACATGCTGAAAATGGCAAGTTTTGAAGAAAATTTGGATCGTGCAGGCATGCTTGGTTCTTTCGGGGAATGATTGTAAAGATTTATAAGGAATATTTTTATAGCATCTACTCTCTAACTGGGATGTTTTGGGACTGATTGGAGAGGATTGCTGTGGACAAATATATAAGGTGATACAATGGTAAGAGCAAATGAGGTTTAACCATGTATCCAGCAATTTAATTAGCTCACATTACTGTATTGTGTGAACAGTTAACTTCATTTAATATTGTATGTTGCGAATGTTCCACCAAAACAAGTTCCTTCCTGAGACCATTTTAGCGCCGCCCAAATGCAAAAAACCCAGAGCGTTTTTTTCTCTGTCTGTGGTGTAGCCAGACCTTACTACACAGCCCTATGGAGATAGGTCTGGCAATGGGAGACTACCGAACCTCCAGCTGAGCAAGCCAGTCATTTCTGAATGTGTGACGCTGCAATTCATGCAGGGGTTATCAGATAACCCTTTCCTAAGAAAACTGTAGCCACTGTAATGACTTTTGGTATACTGCAAAAACACCAACGCCACTGCAACATTTAGCGTGAATTCTTACTTAGAATCGGTAATAATGGAGCAGCAGTATGAAAAGTATGAATGTAGGAAGACAAACGTTTATATCTAAAGCTACACAGACACCACTAGGAATAATACAGAGAAGCAACCTTTAAAACGTGCTAATCTGTGGGTGTTGCTTGGTTGCTAAAAAAGACTAATGAGGTGTAACGTGTACAAACAAAGGCAAGTCTTGGGAATGTCTGTAACGTGTCAGTCACTGTAGGACATACACCATGCAACATGTGATGCCTCAAGTGCCGTGTTGGGTGGAAACTGTCATCCAAGCATCCACACAACCCACGACAAATCAGTGGACAACTCCTGACAGATAGAGTTATGTAAAGCTTGTAACAAGGCCACAGAGATGTTGAGGAGATGTTGCAGGCAGTGAGGCATCTTCTACCAAAGCTTCTCCTGTTTTGGACTCTTCACTACACTTAGTAATATAGTCTTTATCCCTTTCTTAACATTGTTTGCACCATAAATACACTTAAATTGTATCCATATATGTATTAAATATCACAAATAACTCAAAATGCATGTTGTGAAATTGTGGTGAAAAGTTATTTTTCGGAAATATCAATGTATCTGCAAAGCGCAAAAAAACACAGACATAACATGAACTGTAATATGTTAAATTTAACATTTAAATATTGCATCTATCTATGCAAATATATTTGTGCTCTGTATTAAAACTGTATTAAGTGGCATGAAACTGCATGCCCAGAGAATTATAAAACCACATATGGTGCAACATAATTGAATCGAGAATGTTATTTGGCAGTATAATATGAAATTAAAAGACTGGAGGCAGGAAAAGGCCTGGCTTTGATTTTTAGACCACCTCGCTACTGAACAGTAATGAAGTGGGTGCAGAAATAAAGAGAGCAGCAGTAACGGTGCACTTCCAGAACATTTTTTTTAGGGAAATACTATTTAGTCAAAGTAAGTTATAATAAATTATTCAATATGGATTTATTTAAGCTTAACATTCATATTTAAATCGTTGACTTGACTGCGGCAGTAAACAATCAGAAATACAATCAACATTGCTAAGCAGTCACTATTCATCCTTCAAGTTTTTAGGCCCAGAGTGCATATTACACCCAATAATCTGGTGGATACATTCGTCCACAGCTCACAGACTGCCAGTTTACAGGTAGAGGAGGAACTGAAGCTCAGCTCTGTGTGTGTATCTATGGCGTGTATACAAGTGATGAGCATTAAATGCATGTCAGCGTATGGATGTGTATGCATATGTGTTTTTTGTATACCTACCCACATAACTAAAGTTCCAGGAGCAACAGCAGCAGCCTGCGATAACACCCCCTGTCTCATCTATGGGTGTCTGGCGCCTGGCAGCACTAATCAGTGACTGTGTGCCTAGATGTGTCCATGTCATGCACATGCACACGCACACGCACACGCACACACACACACACAATCAAACAGAGATGGCCCTGCAGCTGGTGACAGGCTGCTTCTTTCAGTCTGCTGCCAGCCTGTTCAACACACAGCCCTCTATCCAACTCTTATCTGCATTGATTTCCTCCCCTGCCTCCAAACTTAGATATGCACTCTTTAAAAACAGGCCAACTGCAGAGTTTGGGCCCTGAGAAGGAAGGATATCTCGCTACTTGGGTGGTGAGTCTAAAGCATCGACACTACTGCATTTAGGTACCCTAATTTTGGTGTGATTAGTTCCAAAGCATTGGCGATATCTGCAGGGAACAGGAGTAATGGTTTGATTTTGCTTGACTTCCATACTAAAGGTATGGACTCACAGTAAGTTGAATCGGATTGGATAAAAGCAGCTGTTAAATGTGCGACTGGGGAGTTTCCTGTGATGTATTGGTTGGATCTATGTTATGTCCATATATTGACACAGTCATGAATTTCCATGTCAAATATCTCAGCAGGATATTGCTGAAGGCTGTGATTTCTATCCAGCTGAGATGGGAGATTCAAACCCTTTCCTCCCCTTTACCTCCGTAACATTTTCTTATGCTTCCACTCTCCTCCAGAGTCCTCTTCATTCCTGGCAGTCCTGCTCCTGTTTCCCACTTTACCTTCTTCTCCTGCCCCTCCCCTTCCACCTTTCCATCAACTCTACCCCCAACCAAACACACCCTTTTATGCCAGCAGACCCCATCGATTGATTTCCCCTCACTGTGACACATTTGGTGCAGCCGCATGTGGCCTATTAATTATATCCACAGCAGACTCTCGTCACGCTCCCCGTTTCCCAACAATACACCCCCCCCCCCCCACACACACACACACACACACACAGAGCACACAGATCACCCTTTAACTACTGGATTTGAGTTAGAAGCAGATAGAGAAGGGGGAGGACTCGAACCTGGAGTGTTTGAATGAAGGCAAACAGAGAGTGGCACTTGATGCAAGGTTGGGCCCATGTTGCGTGTAATCTGGCTAACATCTGTTAGCCATCACATCATCATGTGTGTGGCTCCATTTAAAGTCCAGAGTGGACTAAGAGCCCGAGGAGGCTCCCTGCATCCCCGCTCGCAGGCTTTTAGCGGTGCTGCTCCAAATGTTTTCCTCTGTATAGACAGACGGACGGAGGAAGAACAAGAGCGAGGAGAGAGGGCAGCCGAGACAGAGTCTGACACGCACTCAACAGAACACAACAGCACTTAACGCATCAGGCGGCCTTTTCCCTCTATTGTGCGTGCATGTTCATGTTTGTGCAATTCCCTGTTTGTGTTTGTGTGTGTGTGTGTGTGTGTGTGTGTGTGTGTGTGTGTGTGTGTTTGTGTATGCATCTGGCAAACAATACAGTAAGCCTTCGCTGCAGGCCTCTTACAGCCTCAAAATCCCTGGTTTTTATATTTAGCTCGTAATCACTATAATTTCCAAATTAGATACAGGCTGGCCAAGTACACATTCCTTCTGTACAATAGCCCTAAATGGTTGTCCTATCATCTCCGGAGACAATCTCAGGAGAGAGACACTTTAAATATTAGAGTGATATTCAAAGATAATCAATAGTGATGAAAACAAGCAGAGTGTGCTAAACAGCTGCTGTTGAGTATATTGTGCGAGGGGAGGGGAGGGCTACACAGATTAAGAGCAGATTACAGAGCCTTTCCCTCTAGGGCCTCCATATTCCAGATTGACAATGTGGTGGGATTGGGAGATCAACCTGGAGATTTTCATATGAAAAGATGTTTTCCATCAGAGATTAACGGCTGTTATTATTCATTAACTTTTTTTTTTCCTGCTCTCAAAGCCTCGTTTAGCCTGCTGCCAGCGCTGTGAGAAAGTAGCAGAGAAATGAGACAAACAGAATACAGTATACGTTCTGTGAGAGGAAAGGAGGAGGGAGGGGAGCATGGAGAAGCATCTTGTATAGAGACATCGCTTGGCATGAAAGCAGAAGACTCCAAACCATGCACTACATCTTACTATAAACAAAGGCTGGGGCTCATGCATTATTTATTGGCAATAATACTGAAGAGTGCGTGTATAGGACGAATACATTAATCATATGATCATCTGGAGTTTACACTTGCTCATACTGTAGCTGTTGGTTTGTTTGTGTACACTGGCTGATTAAGATGCTTGTTTGTTTGATCATTGCTGCCGGGGTTGTCCATACAGTTACATGTGGGATGATAAAAATGCAAACATGTTGTTTGCATTTTCCTGTTGTTTCCATGTAATGCATTGTGTAACATAATCTTTGATTTGAATGTTGTAATCTACAAGAATTATATCAATACTCATCAAAGAAATAATAAAAAAACTGAACAAAGAGCCCAAATGGAAGTCAGTTTCCTCGTCCTCATATTTCTTCGGGAAAATTAACATGATTAAAAAGGCGAGAAATAATAAAATATCAAACAAACAGAAGCAACCAGACCTATGGTGGAGATAAAATTAAAACCCAAACCATTTGTTAATCCTATTGACACTATCTGATTCATTTTGTGAGCAGCCTAAGTAATTATAGCGTCAGATATATTCTTTATGGGTCCCTGCCCATTACCATGCTCTATAATTAGAGAAAACACAACCACACAGCATCAGCACCCTGCAGAGTGAAGGGGTGTACTCCCCAATGACAGAAGAAGAGACCATAAAATACTAAAATAAATATAAAAGAAAAATGAAGAAAATAAAGGTCCCAGATGCCCCCTGGCTATCGATCTCAGCACATGGTGGAGCAAATGTGTGTGTTCCATTTTTGTATGTGCTGCATCTGCACATACATGTGTGAAGGTGTGCATGCGTTCGTTTACATGCCTGTGTCTATACGCAGGGGTTGCGTGTTTGTGTGCTGGTGTGTGTTCACAGATGATCCAATGCCAAAAAGGAAAAATCCCACAGGGTGAATCAATAGATAGGGTTGGATAATGGAGGCCTGCTTAGACAGCTGTGTTCTGCCTCTCTCTGTGCCTGGCTGACTGGCTGGCTGGCTAACTGACTGGCTGACTGACTGACTGACTGTCTGACTGACTGACTGGCTGGCTAACAGGCTGGCTGAGGGACTTCAGTTAGCCCACGTAGCATCCCACACCTGCCAAGGCATAGCTTGCAATGGACAACACCCACTCAAAGCTCAATTTACACAATAATCACAAATACAGACACACACCGGGACGCACACATGTGCATGCGCAGCAAGAGGATAAACACACTAACAAAGTTGTCAATGCCGTGATGGTGCTTCATTCTGGCAAACGGACATTGTTAATCAAGTACATTCCTCTGCATACATCTGCTTCTTATTACATGTAAGGGTCACAATATACATTAAATTACACAAGCCTGTGTAGGAAAAAATGCATCCTTCAAAATCCAATCAAATGACTATTTTCCCTTTTTTTTGTGGTTGTATTAAGTGTTTTTGTTGGAACTGATCTAAGACGATACAGCAAAATCTAAATAGCTAAATAGTCACACAAATTAGTCAATCCTTAAATCAGCTTTTTTCACAAAGGTAATGCAGGGACAGTTCCCTCTCCCCTCTCGCTCTCTTTGCCAGACATCATAATCAATACCAATAAAAATAAATCCTTCATCTAATTTTCTTAAGTGCACTCTTTATTGATCTACGGTTTACGTCTTAACAAAACATCCAATAAATATTAACAAGCTTCCCAACCCTGATGGAAATTATCAACAGATTACCGTCATGTATCAAAATATGAATGATACATTCTCTCATAATTTCTAGCCTTATTAAAAAGTATTATTTACAAAGATCATCTGACTGAAGCTTTCAATTAAATATCTACTGAGAGCGTAAAGGCATAAATGATGAAACAGTGCCACAGTAGCAGATTTTCACGATTAAAGCAGGATAAAACAAAAAAAGAATATGTTTCAGATGTATTTGTACATCCACAGTCCAGTTTGCAGTTTCACTGTTTATCTTCCTCCCTACACCCGTCTCTCCCCTTGGTTTGAAGGTTTCAGTTGTGGTGCCATGACTGATAAAGAGCTGACAAAAAAATGCAGAAAAATACTCCTTAATTAAAGAGCCATGAAGGAAGACTGAAGGTTTGTGTCACACACACACACACACACACACACACACACACACACACACACACACACACACACACACACACAAGGCTTGATGTGCTGTGGCTAATGAGAAAGGACAGTGGACCACAGTTAACATGTCTCTTCCTCTCCAGTAAAAATGAGTTCATTGTTTCACATCATTATTCAAATCAAGCCCCTAATTCCTAAAATATTTGCATATTTAAAACTGGCTGGCTTTTTTCTTGCCTTAGGCTGACGCAAGTCGCAGCGATAAAGGAGAGAAATGAAAAATGGTTTGCTACTATGAATATACTGCAGAAATCGTTCACATCACATAGGCCTATTAGTGCAGCTACAGACACAATAGTAGAGACCACGACGCTTAAATGTTCCTGTAGGAATGTTTGTCACGGGCCAGCAGAACGCTCACCTCTAATATTTATCATTCACGACACATCAGCCATTAACTGTCGACGCTACTCAGCTCACATCTTGCTCAGTCATCAGTGCCGACACGCCTTGGCTAGAATGTGTCACATATCCATCATGTGAATTAATTTTTCAGCATAGCATTTATGAATTTAATGCAGACAAGTACAGCAAAAACAGACAACTGGTCACAAGACAATGAATATGAAAACAAGAATAGTACTGAGCTTTGGGCTTCAATTAGCAACTATCACATTATCTATTCACTTGTTGATTAACTTTTTAGTCTATATTAAGTCAGAAAATGCCCATCACACTTTCGTACAGCCCAAGGTGACCTCATCAAACATCTTGTTTTGTTTGACGAAGAGTCAAAAACCCAAAAATATTTATTATCTCATAAGACAAAGAAAAGTATAGCAAAGCTTCACACTTAAGCTTTGCCTAAATGAAATACAGTTCAAAATTGGGAAAAATAATGCTTTAAATAAAAAACTGATCAAAGAATAAGTAAATAAGACTACAATGAATGTGACCTGACATTCAATGTCCATTTTTTGTTAACTGGCAGTCCAGGTCAGAATTCGTGGAAGATGCATTCAGATAATTTAAAATGGCAATAGCACAATATAAAACTAAACTGTTAACGTAAAGCTTCTGCATTAAAAATTTTACTCAAATATAAGTACAGAAGTATTAGCAATAAAATGCAATTAAAGTATCAAAAGTAAAAGTAGTAATTTTGCAGAATGGCCCCTTTCAGTTTTATATTTTTTATATTATTATGGATGCATTACTTAATTTTAGCTAATGAAAACTGTTTGGTAGTTTATGCAATATACTTTATAAACTGATTATATGTGTTGTGTGTGTAATCACACATTGTTATCTGTAAAGTAACTAGCTAAAGCTGCATTTTAAAGTAGCGTAAAAATAGAAAAAACTAATTTACAATTACATCAAAATTGTACTTAATGACAGTATTTAAGTAAATGTACTTAGTTACTTTTTATCACTGCATTTCAGTCGTTATTAAAGGTTTGATGCACAGTCCTACTTTCCACATCACTTAAAAAAAAAAGAAGTTCAATTTTGAAATTGTCTTTGCAAAACTTGTAGCATGACCCTGAGTGAGAGAACGAAGACATGGGACACCTCGTCTCTGTGAGGCTGTAGATGCTGAGCCACAACCTGATCCTCTGAATGGGGCTGATACTCAACACTGTGTCACTGTCCATACAGGTCAACAAAGCACCAGGAACATATGGGTCATATTAGACTTCAACGTGAATGGTGTATATACAGTGTATTATCCTAAGCTGCTCGAGTGTGTGTCTAGGTGTGCATGCGTCTATGCATGTGCGTGTGTCAGTGTGGACAACAAGTATTCAAATCAGCGAAATGGAACGTCACTGAACCATGTCACTGGAGCAATCAATAGACACAGGCATCTGCTTAGTGACGGTATGTAAAGTATGTGTGTGTGTGTGTGTGTGTGTGTGTGTGTGTGTGTGTGTGTGTGTGTGTGTGTGTAAAGGGTATTGTCCAGCGTCCTCTGAGTCATGTAACACTGCACTGCCTTTGTAACAGAAGAAGAGAGTTCCTGTGATGATTTATTCATTGCAACATCCACAATACATTCTAGCACAGGTGTCAAAACTCTTATATTGCATGTCATGGCCGCAGGGTCCAATAGATTGAATTCAATTTTGTTTCATTTTTCAACATTTATCCCAATTCTAAGAAGAGCCACTGCTTCAATTTCCTAGCGTTATTAAAAAGTAAGCTGCATTACTTTCGGCTGGGCCCAAGCAGCACACTAACCGATGATTCACATATAACAAACAAAAATGAAATAAAACGGGGGAAAAACTGAAAAAGAGAGTGAGACCGCCCGAGAGACAGACAGATACACACGCACAAATACAGAAGCAGAGAGAGATGAGTGCTAGTGTGAATAGGAGGGAGAGAGAGTATGCTGAATCCCACTCAGACCACCTGCTCATCAGTTCCTCTGGCACAACATATACTGTCATTGTCCACACAAACACAAACACGCACACACACTAAGCTCAAATATAAAAATCTCCCGGTGCGCTAACAGAAAGCCTTTCCCAGTCCCTCCCACATCAGATGCTGGGCACACAGGCATGATTTAAAACTGTTAGGTGCCATTCAATATGGGCTTGGTTTGGAGCCAAGCCTCGGACATTTCTCAAAGGTTCTGCTCAGTTACCTGCTCAGTTATTTGTTCCAGCAGACTTCAGAAAAGTAGCCTGCGGTGCGTTTGTATGAGTAGTGTTTATTTCCTTACTTGGGCCTTGGTTTTGTTTTTAATTGTTTGGTTGTTGTTGTTGAGGCGTAATAATTTGTTATATCTCTGCTTAATTTATAAAATGATCGTTAGCGTTCAGGAACAAAGAGGAGATTCCGCTTGGTTAAAGGTTTCGCCAATTAGCAGAAATGTCACGGCTGCAGTACTCTGCAAGCATTTCATACAACATAAGAAATAAGCCAAAAATAAGCCCATTTGATATATGTCAGGGCATTGAAAAATTATAGAGTAAGTCTTGTCATTAAGATAATCATTATTTTGAAACCACAATCTCAATAAGAAAAGTATATACAGCATTAAAACCATTTTGAATATTTGAATGCAGCTTAACCAGAATACATATATTAAGTCGACAAAATCACAATAAACCAATAGTGAGGACAGTGTCCTAAAAGAAAAAATGGAAAATATCAACATAAAAAAGAGAAAACTGAACATTTCAGAAAAAATAAAAACAGTCACAAAGATTTTCTGCATGAACCAATATGTTATACAGTGAATAGATCTGTCTCCGCAATGCCCTGGCCTAATGCCACCTCCCCCCATCTATTATTCTCCAATGAGGGGATTCCATTAAGGGGACAGGTGCAGCTATGCATCAGCCCTAGCCCATAGGGAAAATAGACAGTCGACAGTGTACACACAGTTACACAAACACATAATGTCACACAATATGTAACACACACACACACACACACACACACACACACACAAGTATATGTAAAAGCACCCCCCACCCCCACTGTCTGTGTATTGTTTGGTCAGAGTGTGGGTGTGGGGGATATTAAGGTACCCAAAGGTAATGGCACCTGGGGTTATTCAGGCCTAAATGGCAGCTCTGGCTACACTGCAGCTCACAAAGTGCCTGTATGAGCACCGCAGAGACTAATGCGCCTGTGCACACAATGTCTCGCTCAACTACAAAGGACAGGTGTGTGCGTGTCACTAAATTGTCCCTCCGTTGTCTAGGCCTCTCTGAGTGGCAGGCCCTGTCCATTAGCCACAATTTAACAGGATGATCAGAGTGCTTGAAAAGGGCCACATCAAACAGGTCTGGAGAATGCCAGGTGCCCGACGCAAACGCAGGCTTCGGCAATAACCAAGCCCACTTACAGGCCAAATGTATTCTGTGAGGGAAATGAAGATGTTCCTCCTCCACCCAAGGTCCTTTTGTTCTGGGGAGGACAGACAGGAGGGATTGTTTCTAAGTTCACATGGTGTCTAGGTGATGAGAGCACTAGGGGCAATTATCTTTCTGAGATGCATATTAATATTTCACTAATGGAAGGCTGATAGTCCTGTTATGGTTAAGTAATAATATACCGCAGAGAGCATAGGATACAAAAGCTAAATGTTAAGTACAAAGGCAAAGCAAAAGCTCTGATCTTGCTGATATTCGCCTTATGTAGCTAGGTTACAGGGAAGCCGTGAACTCACTTATGACTGCTGTGTTTTTGTCTTCAGGGAGCTTAGTATACAAAAGGTCACTACAGGTAAGAGCTTTAAATTTAAATTTCAGATCATAGCGGGTGAAGTTGAATAAGATGAACAGTGAAAAAATCTTTAATTAAACACTAAACTACTCTTTCATTGTCCTTCATTCTCCTTCTCTTTGTCAAGTTCTCCGCCTCATGTTTGAAGTGGATTCAATAGGTGAAGACAAAAGAGAATCCCGTATTTCTAGCAGTTTTGTTTACCATTTTGAAAAATATGTGCACTTTAATTCAAGAAAAACACTACTTTATATAAGCAGCATTCACAGCAGTTATAGTACCTATAACCTATACAGCTCTCTGTTCTCGGCAAAGGATTACACCTCTCTGAGCTTTCAGAAAAAGACATATTTCAAGCTTTCATTTATGTTGGAGCACTCCGTCTTGTATGATATCATTTCTCCTCTTGAATCTAGGGCAAGGCCCAAGCAGGACAGTGGAATTGGGACCAAAAGGACACCACGTCCCAAGTTACCTTTTTGATTTATGTTCAGAAGTGTGGCCCTGCGGTGACCTCTATAGGTGTCACACAGATAGGGACGCGGCGCTCAGGCCGAGATGACAAAGCTTCTCTGCGAAGGTCAAGCCCTGCCCCACAGCCAAGTTCTCTGAGACTCATCACAAGCCCCGGACACACTTCTCCAACTGCATTAACTTCTTCTGGGAAAAGTGTCTAGCCGCGGGCCGTAGGATTGTGACACTAAAGCAATCATAACCACCTGCTCGCTGACGTGCCCCAACTGTGCTGAAATGCACCATGCACCTTTACTTCTGAGCCAATATTAGTCATGCTTCTCACAGAGCTGATCCACATCAGCTCACTCATTGGGCCGCTTTAATCATCACATGCTTTAGCTATTTAATTGCAATTTAAAGAAGAAATCAATGACATAAAGTCTGCACTACAAACAGTAAAGGTTTGAACTTAAAATATACAGAAGCAAACATACATACAAGAGCAGCAAATCACACAAAAACTGAATAATAGTCACTTTCCCAGGAACACTCATCACATCTGACTATAGTATGTGACTGATGAGCTTCAGACATACAAGCACAAAGAGATGAAGAAAGAGGCAGAGAGCGAGGGGGACTGGGTCCTTTTACACTGACAGGTGTGCAACACTGGCTGGCCCCTTTGAAAAGCATCCATTTCCTTAGCAACTGGACGTCAGCTCAATTCAGCCAGGCGATTTTAGCAGATGGCTTGGTAAATACCTTGCCATGTGTTCCTGATGAGAAACCATAATGCATCATGACAAAATACACACACAATCACCCAACCTCATACACCACAGTCACATAATCCACCCCTTTCTCCTATTTAAGACTTGTTTGTATTCAAAAAGAATTAAGTTATCCTACATCTGCATCAAGGTTTCACACTTCGCACATCGCTTTTATGGTGGCCATTCCAAAGTTAAAAGAGAATGCAAAAAAACTGTCTTTTATTGTAACAATCAGCTTCAGCCAAAGGTCTCAATTCATTTAATTGCGTAACCACGGTTACCACCATTTTGTACATACTGTACAGAAAACAGCCAAAGGTTCTTCTATTGAAAAACATAACTACAAGAGTAGCACAAATGCAGAGCCTAAAGAAATGCCTTGAACCCTGGGAGACACACAATAGCTCATTTCAACTGACAGTGTGGAGACACATAAACAAGTTGGCTGATGAGACGCAGTGCAGAAATGTTGTTAATGGATGTTTAGATGCGGACCTTTAGGTTGAGAGGAAAAGTTTTTTTATATGAAGCACTATTCTCTTTATTCCCTATTATTCTTTCTCTCTCTCTGCCACACTGCTCTAACCTTGCCATATTATGTTGACAGTCCTTGATGCCACCCATTACCTTCCCTCTAAACACACAAACATTTCAAATCGCCCACTCTCCCGCCTTCACTAAGCTTTCAGCCTTGTACTGTTGTTGTTTTCTGTTGACACTTTCTCTAATGTATTACATTCATCTTTCCCATATTTATCTCCCTTTTAATTCTTCCTTTTCTCGGTCATGTGTTGCAGCTGCGCAGGGCGGCTGAGACCAGCTGTACAGTTCAGTTCAGCTACAGACCCTGTCATTAACATTAAGCCCCCTGAGTGGCCCAGTACTGGGGCCTGTGGTCATTGTGTGTGTGTGTGTGTGTGTGTGTGTGTGTGTGTGTGTGTGTGTGTGTGTGTGTGTGTCACACACACACACACACACACACACACACACACACACACACACACACACACACACACACACACACACACACACACGTGCGCAACAGACCAGTGGCAAGGACATCTCAAATAGCTTCCATGTATGTTGTTGCGTTGGGTCAGATAATGCTGCTACTCTGCCTCATCTGGATGTGATGGCCCAAAATCTACAGTACGTCCTACAATATGCGTTTATATACTACTAATTCAATTTGCCAGATACTTTTAGGAAGACACAAAACAACAAATGACCATTTATTAAGCCCAACTCCCCTGTGTTACTCTTGCTATGCCTTTTAAGTTTTCTGTTCTCACACGGTACATCATGTAGTTTGTAATGATAAATGTGGCAGATATTGAGCGTGACAGTCACTCATTTCGGTCTTTTGATATTTCAAAGCATAAATTGATTCAGAAAAAGGTAGAAATAAGTGCATACAAATTCACCAGAATGCAGGAAATAAAGTGTTTAATGCTCAAAATTTTCTGGGGGAGGACCCACAGACCCCCCGCTTCATTAGTCACCATGCAGATAGAATGTCACTCTTGCCTGTCTTCAAAACTTGAGAGCCCTGTAGATATATGCTATGCTAAATTCTTAGTAATTTTTAAAACAATTTTTTTTTTTACTTCAAACGGTGGTAGATAAAAGCAGGCTCCATCATTTCCAGCTGGTGACCATCAATTTCACGACAACTGTCATAGCCAGATTTGATCAGCTGTAGCTAGGTAGCTAGTTAAGCTAACGTTACTGAAGCTCC
Organism: Sander vitreus; assembly: GCF_031162955.1. Lineage (NCBI taxonomy): Eukaryota > Metazoa > Chordata > Actinopteri > Perciformes > Percidae > Sander > Sander vitreus. The sequence continues at coordinate 14,367,218 of NC_135874.1, forward strand.
ATGAGTTGGTTGAAAACACTCTCTACGGCTGACTTGGCTTCGGCCATTTAACGTAAACTGTAACCCCACAAACTAATAGTTTGATTTTGATATGCTAACTCGTGGCCTTGCAAGTAACACTACGTTACTACTGTAAGCAGTAAGCTAGTAAGCCAGACACACTAACGATTGAATCTGAAGTCTGACATTCCTATACAGCACAGACATCATCAAGAGGTGCAGAGCACAGGACACTAGTGGATTTGCATCCTGCGTCGAACATATTCTAATGTTTTAGAATATGAAGCTACTAAAACCCTAGATTAAGGTTCGGAAAAGAAAGTGGTTTTGGTCAATCTTTCCCTAACTTTAATAAAGCGTTGTCTAAACATGACCATTAAACATCATGACCATTAAACATCAATCATGCTTCACTTGCCAGGGGCAAATATTGTAGGTGAAAAAACTTTAAATAAATACTTTGATACTGAACATTTTGCAGGTATATTTAGTAACATTTTGTACTAACACTAAGTTTAAACGTTGAATACAATAGTTTTTTTTGGTATGTTGATTTTAAACGTAATCCACGTAGCATGATGGTCCCAACAAAACATACTTGCTAAAGCAAATCAGTTGAATATAAACATAATTTTTAGATGATTTTAGATGAGTTGTATGGTCATATTAGGAAAGTTTATAACTATGGGTGATAGTACAGTAAATGGTGCGCGTTAAACTCAGGTAGTGCTCACTACAGAAGGTTGTCAGCCTACAAAATAGCACTATCATATACTACTCTGGTGGAATTAAATGTCTTAGTTTTCAGTGTTAGGCTCTTACACACAATAGCAGTGCTTTATATCATTTGTAGATCATTTTGTATGAGGACAAAAGTAGTTTCTATAAGCACTGTTTGTCATTGTAGTTCCATTTCTGAATGACTATAGTGACTAGAGATTTGAGAATCTGATTATGCACATTAAATTCACAAACAATGAATACACATTTGTCTATATGTTTGTAAGCGTAAATGTTCAGTTCGATATGCCCTCAACAAAAATAAAATATATATAAATATTATATATAATATAGTTATGGATACAGCCAGTCCAGTATCTGTCTACACGTCTAAGTGGACTAGGGATGGAGCTGGCTGACTGCTGGCTGTCTGTGTGCCTGCCACTGCTACAGTAGAGCATGTTAACGCACATGAACAGAGCTTTGTGTCTCCCTCCCTGCCCACTGCCTGTTCACCACTCAGCTCCCCATATGCCGCTCCCCTGCGCTCCTCTCATCCAGCCACTGGGAGCTTGATTAAGCCTGACTTGTCACCAAATTACACACACAAAGTTTACATGCATTCCCCGGCTCTCCAGCTGTTGCAGATTTGTTACAAAGAATAAATCTTGAAGCAGTTGACTGAGCAGGTCTGGGATGTCTGCTGCCTCATTGATAGGGAGAGATGGGAAGAAGGTGGGGGGGGGACTGAGAGGGAGAGAGACAGAGAGGGAAAGCAAGACAGACAGGCAGCGTATGAGAGGAGTAGACTCGATTCAGAATCTGACCTAGCTTTGTATCTGCTTCGATTGGTTTTATAAAGCGCCTATGAGCAGTGTTTTTTCTCTTTTTGTCCATGACATCGGGTACAACATTTCAAATGTGCTTCACAAAAGGAGAGCCTAAAGGGTCATACTGTATATACTACAGAAAGGATGCAGACGCAGACGGAGGGATGCGCAAGAGCTACTGTTGACATTGCTTTGGATGTCTGCATAGGCTGTGTTTGCACGTGTGAAGTCGGCGCCGACCCTCCTAGACACTGGTAGATAATGAAATTCACATCAAATGGTTCCTTGCAGCTATGCGGACGTGGAAAGTATAATTTGCACTTAAAGCAACATAGGAACAGGACTGCAAACAAAGGACAACAAACAGAAGTTCTTAACTGTAGTCGTGTGCCTGTATAGACATGCAGTCATAACTATTTATGTCAGGTGTAGTATTCATTAAATACTACACCTGACAAATTCCAAATTGTACTGTAGCTTTAAGCCAATATCATTCCAATCAGATTACAAGTCATTGCAGTCAACAATGTGACTGAGATTACTGCAATAAGGAGCAGAACAAGACAAATCAGTCCACTTTAAAACTATAAATGTCTTTTAATAAAAAAAACACATCTTAAATCAAATAAATATATTCGTACAATATAGAGCATGAGCTTATCTCACCCTTTAAGAAAATGATTCTCAATTGTGTTTGTAAGATTTTAGGACTCTTCACTGGATTCAATTCAAAGAGGTTGATGGAAGTTAATGGAGATTTTTCTGAAGTCAATGATCTTGACACGTTTCCTCTCAATAAGCCGTTTACCTTTCGCTCAGATAACAACACATGATTCTTTTTTCTTTTGTTTCTCCTCCATCTTTTTTTACGATTATGATTTCTCTCTTAGATCATCTAAATTGCTGTGGCAGTAATTGCTGTGTGGGCATCATTACCCAAGAAAGCATGAATAAGACACAGTAATGAGCAAAAGCCCCGGAGCTCGCTAGACCGTTGATCAATACCATTAAACAATGTGCACTTTGAGCCGAGCTGCATTCAAGAGCTCCAACACTCAAATGGATATTCCTCATAGCACTAATGGCTTTGAACTAGGCCTCCATTACCATGTATAAAACGCTGCTTATTAACATAATCAAATCTCTGTGTTTTTTTGCGTCAGAGATAATATGAAAAGACAGGAGGTTGCTAATGTAATTAAGCGTATGCTATTATTTCTATCCCCTGATCACATGACCTCTTCTCCTAACAAAGCTGAATAAATACTCCCATTACTCTGACTAGTGCGTTGTCATTTGGTGCATTGCCGGTTCACATGTGGTCTGATGTTTGTATGTAAACAAGATGGCTCCAGCACGTCACGCCATGCCAATCCTGCTTTCGGATTGCAATGCTAACACACCAAAAACTTAAACAAATACAGAAAATAACACAATTCAAGAAGCAAAAGGCAAAATATGTCTCAAATTCTGAATAGTCTCACAATCCATTTCAGTTGCAGCCAGAACCAACAGGACTGCAGCAAGAAAGCCATTATGATCAGTGGGTTTAATTACAAACATTTTAATTTGCATCTCGGGGCTCTATTCATCACATCCATCTCGGCTAGCAGCCCCGTTCTCCCTCCATATGCCCAATAAATAAATAAGAAGCTAAAAGAGATTCTGGGGCTTGAGAAAAGATTACTATTTCACTAACAATTACCAGGATGCTAATGGCTATTGTATTGATTGCTCTGCCCTTTGAGATCAAGGTCATATGAAAATGTAATCAAAAAAGCTTTGATAATTCCTGCTGAGCCATGAAATTAGAAAATGGAATAGTGAAGCTGGGCTAAAATGTCTTACCTCCATTAAACTTGACTGGAACATGTCACGCTACATACAGTAAACATTGTATGAAACTGAGTTTTCACTTCACTTGTAACCTTTGAGTTAAGATGTGTTGAAGCAAATAGAATATTTCAGTCTAACAGAGCTTACATTGAAACACCACGTGTGTGTATATCTGTGTGCACCATAGACAATGTGCCCGCTAGTGTGTGTTGTATCATCATTAACACGCATCTTTTGTGTTGCTCACCAACTTTAATATGATGTTAATGTGATGCTTAGAGCTAATAGTATGATTGATGAGGTCGTGAAACTGATCAGTGAAATTGTGTCAGCTAACAGTCACCAAAAGTGCAATGAATGACTGAACGATAACGATGTGTCCTCATGACTGCAGATGGTTCTACTGTACGACAGAATTAAACAATGGCCTCATAAATAACCATTTCACCCTGGAAGCATTTGCTGTCATTCACATTTTGAAGTCATTTCCACGACTCAAATGTGAAATTCACTCATTAATTTACAGAGGCAGACGCCCATCCTCACTATATCAGTTCTGTCAACTCATTAAAAGCACATTCTTTAATAAAGGGTTGTCCTAGGAATGAGATGATGAGATGATATTAAGATTTATGTTGTTTGGAGTGAAGTGCAACTACCAGTGCTTTCTGTGTTTCTGTAATGAAAATAATTGTTGCCCTATTACTGTAAGCAACCTGCAGTAGGTAATGTATGAAAATAAATGACGAAAATAATTTCCAAGCACGTAAGGAAAAACAAATATAGCCATGTTTTGATGCCAAGCATTTCCTCTAATGCAACACTAAGGAATTCATATAGTACACGCCAGTACCAGCCCTGTGCATGCCTATACCCCTCCAAACATCCTCCCCCGTATCCCAGAAACCTCAGTGTGCTTAGGAATCAGGCTCCACCATGACTCTGCATAGCGCCTGGGAAGATATCGCCACACGTCCAAAAATTTCCATCAATGGCGGCTCAACTCCTCCGCAGCAACTCTCTGATAGGTTAATCCCTGTATCACACTTCAGCACCAGTTCACTAAGCGGCTTAAAAGGACACATTAGAACGATGACAATGACCTGCTAATGGTGTTACATTTCTCTGAAGCATTATGAGCTATCTTTGTCACGTTTATCTTATAATGAGATCAGTCAATTGGGGGGGGACAAGATCCCATGCAGCAGCCAAGGACGTTGATATTTCACATAATAAATAATGACCTAGAAAAAGGAGAAAACAAACCTTTATCCTTCTCCCCTGATCTGTTTTCTTTTCAGGCGACAGAGCGGGCAGCCCCATGGAGGCCTTGGAGCTCAGTGTCACCATTTAGATTACTGGCTGCTGTGCAGACCCCAAGTCCTCAGGGCCACCACAACACCCCCAACCACACCATGTGTGATTGATGACTGCTGGTTCCCATGGGCGTTTTACAACATTTCCTCAAGCAATGTCCCCTGAAGAAAATGTGCCATAATTCATCACACTATTACTGTACCAGGTCCAAATAGTAATTTCGTCCCCTCTAATTTCATTTTGGTGAACATTTTCATCCTCCTGTACGTTTTTATGATGAGGAAGAGCACATTTTACATTTAAACAAAACAGCCATGCTCCAATCTAGATTTAAAATACGAAAAATTATGTTGCATTAGTGTTAGTCACAAGTAAATATCCTATTATGAGAAAAGGTATTTTAAACATCTAAGACTTTTCTAAATAATTGCTTGAGTCCTGAGGAAACCCCATAATAACTTTTTTGGCTAGGTAAAGCATTCACAAGTGCATTTTTGAGATAAACATCAGCTGTGCACCCATTTCCACATCCAAGCACAGTATTTTAAGTGTTTCTGCTGAATGACCTTTTGGTCTCACCTTTTCCTTTACATTCCCCTATTTGGTTTAGTCAAACTAATTTGTTTTAAATTACAAATGTTATTTTCCAAAGTTCCAACCAGTTCTGCCCAGTAAAGTTTGACATCTAAACCTACAGTGGAGTCAAACAAACCTTTGATTTAAAGTGTATTACTGTGTGCATATTAACATTTTTCTTTCAAAAACCACATTAACTGTGCTTAATAATACTGTACATGCAGACACATAGGATTTACTTTACAAATGTATACACCCCAACAACAAAAGTGTAGCCCTCTTTTTGCTGAGAGCAGTAACTGTAAAATAATGTTATGACATGATGGAAAAAGTGTAAGGATTTTTGAGTATTGACGTAAAATCCTTTTCTTCTTTTTGTTGCCTAGCTACTCCATTAGCCTCGGATAATGATAAATAATAGCAACAGAAAGACAGGTTTTTATTTTTAGCGCACTTGTTCATTGCTTTTCTATCATGTTACTCAAATGTTAAGTTATTTGTTGATATAACTCAAATTACTCTTGAAACTTTTGATATTCCAAATCGTAAACCAAACCTTCCACACCGACGGTCTATGATCTAATGTTAGTAGCTGAAGCAGGAAGCTGAAAATCACGACATAAACTGCATAAAGGCAGCTAAGAAAAATGAAAAATAACAATTCTTGCTGAAAATCAGTTAATATACTGATAAATATGAACATAAGTGATGCCAAAGAATATGAATGTGGTAACAGTACTTAATTGCACCCTATTTTTAAAATGCTCAACATAAACCAACAAAACAAGTACTCAGATAGAGTAAACAAAAAGCAGATTTATGGGAAGGAGTGTGAGGAGAGATTGATGGTTGAAATGACCGAGCAAAACCATGTCAATTATGCATCATGTTTTTTACATGCCCTCTGTATATTAATTATTCCGTCTTTGTTATGCATTTTACGTGGGTTACTGCACAGTAGCAATTAACTTTGCTCAAGCAACCATTTGGGTGATTGAAGAACAGACTTAATGGGATGAGAGGACTTTGTTGTCTTGTTCTCTTTTACACACACACACACACACACACACACACACACACACACACACACACGGTCGGGAAAAGACACATCATTAGTTCTTAACATTATGTATCACATGTCAGTATGTTTTGTGTACATCCCTTTCAATAGTACACATACACATACTATATGTGCACACACGTATGGACGCACGTGCACACACATGCACGCACACACGGTTGAGACAAGACACATTATCATTAGTTCTCAACATTATGTATCACGTCAGTATGTTTTGTGAACATCCATTTGAAATGGTACACATACGCATACTATATGTACACATGTATGGATGCAAACACAGTCACACACACACACACACACACACACACAAAACATAAACAAACACGCTTACCCAGACAGTAGTATCACTGTCTAGGACACTTATCCAAAAAGTGCTAAGCTCTATTACTTTTAATTATTCCTGACAGCCTCTTGCTTTAATCTACACAAAGCACGTGCAAACGAGCTGTTACACTCTGCCTCCAAGAAAGGGGGACAGGAGAGGACGGCAGGCTGCCTGCCTGCCTGCTGAGAAGGCCTTCTCTGTGCATGACATGGACATGGGCTTCAGTGACCCGGCTGGCGCTCGCCTACATCTCCTCGCCGGCTGAAGGCTCTGGGGCCGCCATGTGGCATCTGCTGCCATGGGGCTGGGCATGAGGCTGGGGCTGGGCCTGGCCCTCTGTTTACCAAGCCTGTCTCTAGAGCCGTAGCACATATCTGGGACCTGGCGCTGTGTTACCAACCAAACCAATTCTACAGAGGAAGTGGCAAGGTCACCCCTCGCTCTGCCTGAAAGACCTCCACCTGCCACATTCTGCTCGGCTGTCATGCTACACAGAAAGAGGTGGGGGTTGGAGTGGGGGTACGTTGTTCAAAATTCAAAAGGTAATCCATTGTGCACACAGTTTCCATACAAAATATTATTAACTGCAGTGATATATCTAATAAATAAACAATGTGCAAATTATGTATAAAGCGTTATGCTAATTAGAGAAAGGATGAATTTTGTGGCCTGACTATAGCCTGACAATTCACTCTGAAAGAACAACATCTACACCATACTGGTGCTCACCAGCTGACGATTTATCATGATCTGTGTGACATCTATAGTCTGAGCCAATATGGTGAAGTTGGTGATAGAACGCATTCATAATGGTAGCTATTCCCTGGTGAGGGAAGGGGGCGTGTTTACCCCTGAAGGTTACTTCTTGTAAATCCTTGCATAGTTTATTCAAATAGTGCCTTAACCATGGTCTCCAGGATTTCCCCCTTACAGCAAGCAAAGCATGACCTTTACATTTGACGCTTGACAGTTCTTCAGATTCACCCAACCAGAACAGATTAATGCATATTTATGTGTTTGGTACTGAGCAGTGGATGCTCTTTATCTCTTGGAGAACAAAAGACAGAGAGCTCTTTGCAGACACACACGTGTGCACAGTATGCATCCATAAATGTAAGTAGACATAAACATTATCTGCATATTGAAGATTTGACCTGGCAGAAACAAACAATGCTAAGATTTAACATTGTTTAAAATGTAGGGTGTACTCAATATAGCAACTTACCACCTAAAAAAAAAGGGTTGATCAGACAAAAGATTACTAAACCTATACATCTGAATGCAGTTTTCCATGCTGCTTCCTAGTGTTCGTGTTGCCATGAATAGGCAGCATAGAGCAGGTTACTGTATGGTTTTTACATAGTTGGTCCATTTTACACACTGGCACCTGGTTGTGGGAGGATACAGCCAAGATAATCTATTTAGATTGGCTAGGTTGAAGGCTGTCATTTATCATGAGCGTATAGCCCCCTCCTCAGATGGCAGTCTTACTGCTCCAGCCAACCAGAGTCTAAGTCCGATGGCCTTTACGTCTGTCACAGTGTATGGATAAAATTCCACAGCACGAGGAAGGACCTGGCAGACATGTAGACTTCACTAAGACAACATCAGCCTTCTATTTCTCGCTCAATGCCACTCCTTGAAAAGCCCATTCCCCAGATATTAAAAGAATCTGTATTTAAAAATACTTCAGTGGAAAATATTTTGGGTCACATTTAAACACAATAAAGGACATTAAAGATAGATCAAAACAGGCAGATGTGAGGTTCTACACTCATAAGATTTTTTCTTTCAACAGCAGAAAAAAGCATGGATATTAGCCTTCTTATTTCTGCCTACGCTGTTCTATTTGTGCAACAGTAAATAATTTCCTTCCATGCTCATGTTGATACGCCCTCTTTCTGCTGTGTGTATGGTTGTGTATGTTTCTCTGTGGGTGAGAGAGAGAGAGAGAGAGAGTGATAGACAGAGAGAGCATGCATGTCTGTGCGTTTACACACATCATCGTATAGACTCAAGGTTAGCTGGGTAAGGTCCAAGGAAACAAGGTGCAGCATCCTAAACACAGGCAGCCTTTCACCTCCATCTTATCAAGGTCTGAGATGAGAGGCAGGACAGAATTAGAAATATCACCCCCTTCAAATGGAAAGCAACAGGGAGCCAATACAGAGCTCACATGCAGCAGCAGTAGCCCTGTAGCGCTTATTAATGCATAATGTTAGCTATAGTATATTCCAGCAAACTGGAACAAGTATTAAATTAGCAGTTGGTTTAGAGATGACAAAATAATAACACTATTGACAAATGACTTGCAGATGAAGGTAAAAGTGCAGATCACGTACAGTTTCACAAAACGCTATTTCTGCAGAACAATTCTGCACCATTACCAAGCCACCCACTACCTCAGTTATTTGGACGAAGTAACCTCCACGCCTCAGTACCCAGAGTTCTCTGGCGCAGCGAAAATCTAAGCGGCCACATGTGTGGGAGCGCAGAAATAGTGCACCATTAAAAGGTCCTGACTCACCTTGTTTTAAGTGCAAGGTCTAATTGCCAGCCTCTTTTCCAGAGGGCCAGAGCAGCAGCTGGCAGCAGGCTGTATCTACAGGGATAGCCATTAACGATGGTGTAGCTAGCAAGGAAATAAGGCCTGCAGACCCTGGCTCCCTCACAGACAGTCACTCTATTCTGAGACGGGCAAACACCACAGGAGACAAATACACCGAGAATGCCCTATGTGACTTCTCACCATACGTTTGACTCATAAATGGTGCTATTATTCTAGCTCCGGTTCGGGCAATCTTAAGTGTCTCATATAAAAGGAGCCATTATTCAGTATGTGGTACCCAGTTGTTTAGTAATTCAAATTAGTAACACTTAAGCCCTGTGCAATTCACCAGAGACTCATTTTTGCAAGATATTAAAAGTCGTGATAAAGATGAACAGCTGCGTGTTTTTTCTTCTTCAGGTGATACATTGTTGCTGTTAAAGGTTAACAACTGTAATGGGGCTTATTTTAGACAAACCAAACAAGAACCATTTGTATTCAGTGCAGAGTACAGCATGTTCTCTGAGAACGATATCTCACTTGCTTTCTCTTTCGGTCTTTTGTTTTGCACATTTTTTTCCTCACTTTTCACACTAGGAGTGTTGGAGGTGTTTGAAGGTTAGATGCAGTCAGATACAGATGAACAAAGAAATGATGTATCTATGAAAGATTGCTCACAATACTGTAGATTGGAGGTAGGCAGAGACACAGACAAAGAAAAGCACAGACAGACAAACACAGTGGACAGTAGCTCAGGTTTTCAGTTACGTACTGTAACTTTGTGTTCAGGGCACGGATGGGAGAATGTACAAGGTTTATATACACTCCAGAGCCTCCAGGGTTTTACGGATGGGAGAATGTACAAGGTTTATATACACTCCAGAGCCTCCAGGGTTTTAGCCCACAATTTATAGTGGACGCCTCTTTAGGGCATCGTTGACCACATACACGTCAGGAGCAGGAGGCCGTCCCACACAGTGCAAACACAGCACACTGTTGCCTTTCTTTCTCTGCTGGCCTCACATTGCAAAAACACCCAACACAGAGGTGTAACTGACTCCCACACTGGCTTGCTTACTGTCTCACCTACATGCACCCTCACTCAATTACTCTCATTCCACAAAATGGCAAACCTGCATGGAGGTTCTCAAGGAGGATTTCAGTTTCTGCAACAGTGTAAATGGCCCCAGCTTAGAGATACTTTACTCCAGCTACTTAATCCAACTTCTGCCACATTGCAGGTGTGCTGAGAAAATTGCCTGAAAAAAACAGCACAGATTTTAAACCTGCATATGTGGTATAACAGCAGAAATGCTGAGACTCTGTCCAGCTGGCCTTGTAAAAGTCACAGGCACCAGTGAGGGCTAGGACAACGCCATTTGTCATAGCGTCAGCAAATTCAATAATTAATGGGCCGTATCCTATCACAGCTCTCCAGTTCACCCCCCCCACCACCTTCAGTCTCAGTTCTCCGTCCCCCCGTGTTGGGGAGCATATTGTAGTGTCTCTCAGTGGTCTACAATGAACATTTAATTCCTCATCATTAAGAGATGTCCAGTTGCATCCAGACACTTATTTGTTCTCAATGACAAATGTACACACTCACTGTTCACATTCACATGGGAGCACTTGAAGCATCCATCCCAGAGGGAACCAGCATGTGAAATGCAGTTATTGTCATTATCTGCATGTGCTTTGGTGCAGAGAGTGAAGATCGTAATGCTTCTTTGTATTAGCCCTGCTTGATTACTGTGATGTGTTCATGAATTAATTTGAGTTCTGATGAATAAATTATATAAGCTTAACCATAAATAAGAAGAGAGATTGTGTCTGATGCATACAGTAAGACATGTATGCATTTTTGCCTTTGAATGTGAATTTGTATGCGTAGAAGCAAGAATGTGTATGTGTGTGTTTGTGCAGGTCTATGTAAGCGCACATGCATCTGTGCATGTGACCCTGGATTTGATCAGCTGTAGCAGGCTCGGTGTTTACAAGGCCGAAGGAACAATGACAGTGTGTGATTAGGGGCAGGCAGGCCAACAGGGCCCATCCCAAACACAGCTGGCACCAGGAGAGTGCGAGGTGAGCTGGGAACCACCACATCCCTTTTGATTAATGTGAGAACGAGCGTGGGAGACTGGGAGGATGGCGGCACTGTGCTCCTCACTGCTCTGCTCCTGCCAAGGAGGTGCATGTAGGTGAGGAAGGTCCACCATTGGCCCACATGTCTCACTGTTCGGAGCGTGTGTGAGTTGTGATACGGTTGACAGTCGAAGGGAGTTATACATGTTTAATTAAATCTTGAGTCCCATGACCTTTCACTTCTGAGAGAAGCCATTCTGAGAGTTACACTTATGGTGGAAACCAAGGACCAAGATTGGCCCATTTCCTTATGTTGTGTATCATCATGTAGACTTACTTTAAAGTCCCAAGAATTTGCACAAATACAGGTTCAGATTTTAAGATTTGGCCTGCAGTTGTTTTCCCTGGTATTTTAATTTAATTTGATAACTGTTGGGTCTTTGTGAATTCTGACCTTACAAAACTGTTTGCTGATTCTTGTACATCATTCAGTGGGAAAGTGTGCTACCCTGAACTGGTGCAAAACTATAATTAAATGAAACAGAGACAAGAATAAACAAATCATTTTGTTAGAACTAAAAACAGAGAAACATCCTGTTTTTTTATTTTTCAGAATGCAGCACTTTGATTGCATACAAGCCCTTAAAAAAAAAACAGCTACCTAGTTGTGAAAAATCTGTGGCTGAGCACCAGTGTATGGCCTCTCCTCTTCATCGGTGTCCTCTCCTTTAACCTGTGACCACACAGATCAATAGAGTAACGCTTCTATGGGGAGAATCTATGGGCACAATCACCCGGTGTGAAAATGTCAGCCTCCCCCTCCCTCGGTTTCTTTGAAGATGCTGACATTCAGGCTGTTACTAGAGGGGGGATTCACTATAGTACATCACATCAAAGACAACATATATGCAGGGTCAGAAATGTGTTATACGGACGCAGTTTCATACTTTGTATAGTCGGAAAACTGTGAGGAGACACAGTATGAGGAAGCCAGACATGTTTTCTCCTTCAGAATAGCATCAGTGTGCTCTGCTACAGCCTGCATTACAACAACCCTGGATGCTGTCTCTAAGAGACCACATTCCCTTCTCTGCATCTTCACCACCTCTCCACCCCCTTTCCTCTTTCTCTATCCCTCTTCATCACCCCCCCTCCTCCTCCACCCATCACCCTCTCCCCCAGGTGGCTGTGGGGCCGGCCTGTCTGAAATGTGATAGGCATAATCCCATTTAGCCTAATTGCATCTGCGGGAGAGCAGCCCTATGTGTCCTATCGCGTGCCTACCGAACCCCTTAGAACACATTATACACACATATCACATAGAAACCTCCTCAAAACAGAGTCGAACATGTGCACGCACAGGCATGCATGCTCTTGCAGGGTCCAGCGTGTCACATGTACTGCACTGCAAGGTCCCTGTATGGTTCTTTTGTTTTGTTTTTTTCCTCATCGATAAATGCTCCATAACTGAGACACTGATCTCTTTCTCTCTCAAACACATGCGGGTGGGGGTCTGCGCCCAGTCTGCATTAGTGCAGACGAGACGGCGAAGCCAGACAATGTTAAGAAATGGGTGCTACAGTAAATGGCCTAATGGAAAGACTAAGGGTTTAATATCTGCATGCTTGTGTGCATCTGTCTTAGGGTGGGCTGTGGTCCAGTGGGTGAAAGGAGATGATGCTGCTATAGGGAGATCTGGGGAGTGGTCCACTGCAGTGGAAGCCATAATGAGACTGTATTCTCCCAGGCTACTGCTTGCGTATTATTCACACTAGAGCAGAGAGGGCAGAGGCATTAGGGCCAGTGGCATAGCAGCACATTAATGATCATGTTAGAGTCCAAATGGCGATCCAGTGGCATCTATGAAATCGCCATTAGCGTTTCCCATGATGTGGTTCATTTAGAATATGTGCAAATATGCGCTAGTCTTTGATACATGCTGAAATGTGCATTATGCATAATATTTTTTATGATATTTAGACAACTCTACACCTTTTCTATTCTACTCTGTTATATTCTAGCACGTGTTCATGCATGTTTTTTTATTGTGTCCCTTTTGCAGGGAGGCTGTGACATATTGAGCTCTAACAGGCCACAGATCAATCTGCAACACAAAGGAAATCAATGCCCCGGAACTGAGTTACTCCAATGGGTTGAGTGCAGATCATTAGATTTTCAGTTGAATAAAGGACCATTACCATAAAACCAAGTCTCCTGTGGTGGAATTTAGTTGCATCCCAGGAATATAATAGTTATGTTCAAGATACAGATCATCACAAACATTGTTACTGGCAGTGGATAATAATCACAATAATGACTTCTTCAGTTATAACAGTCACTGTCTGGTATTTTCTATTAAATGGCACGCTATCACTGCAACCAAGCTTGTAGAAAAGAAAAATCCATGTGAGTCAAAATCTGTGAAATTACACTATTATCTTGAAAATAATAAATAGGCCCACTCTGCATACTGCGGTATCACACATATATAATGTGCAATTCAGTACATCATATTCATACATCATATATTAAGTCCCATATGTTCACATTGTTTTGGAGATAGGGACGAGAGAATGCTCAATCACCTGTTATTCTTAAGTATGGATAAAACTGCAACGCCGGTTTTCAAATGAGACAGCTTGAGTGTACCTCTTCTATATAAGAATAGCCACTACATTACAGAATCTCCAGCTGTTCCTTTATCCCCTACTCTATTCAGTCATTAAAACTTCCACATCTTTTCAAACATTTGTTGAGAAAGTTGCCACGCTCTGATGTCTAAGCAGTAAACACAATTCACAATTAGAAAAAAGGCAGGGAAGGGACAGAAAGGTATTGGGGGAGCCAGAGAGCTTGAGATGACATCAATCTAAGTTTCCGTATTGTAGTAGTATTCATTTCTTTAGGTTGTTTTCGAAGGCTTTCTTTCTGTGTTTGATAAGTACACGGTGTGTGGATTTGTGGATTTTTATGTACTGTACATGTATATACACATGCATGCGTGACCTCCGGGTCCTCGAGTCAAGGTTTGTGTGGGTGCAAATTCGATTACACTCGAGTTAAAGCAATTTCCTGTGGAATTCAATTCTTTTCCTCCGTTGCAGGTGAGCTCCCCGCGGACATCTGTGTCTTCTCAAAGAAATAAAGCACCTATAAACAGCAGCCTTAAAGGAGGGAACTAGAGCCAAAATGCAATTAATATGCAAATTCAGGGGGAGACTTAATGGGGAGCCTTAACAAACATTCGTGTGTTGGGAGATAAGGCTGTTTTCAGGTTGTTTTCCTCTAACCTCTGCTGTCCAAAGTCAAAGCCTTGGGGAGCTAAAACTCTTGAAAAGGCGTGGATGTTGCTGGTAATGGATTATTGCACTGTGAGAAGTAGGGCAATCTAGGGCTATGTTTTAGAGCGCACAATGTTCGTCATGTCACACAGTCATGCAAAATGGCAGTCGGCTAACTGAAACAATTTACTTTCTTCCTTTTATGTTATTCTGTGCCTTTTTTTCAAGGGTTGAGCAATTTGCTCTGAATCCCATCCGAGTTTGCCGTGAATGCGGGCAAGGGGGAGCGAAGGAGAGGAGGATAGAGGGGAGGAGAGGTAGAATGAGCAGCCTGAGGCGAGAGGAGGAGGGCAGCAGAGAGAGGAGAGGGAGAGAGCATGCATTCAGATTTGGAATTAATTTGCCATTCTCAGGCCCGGTCATACTTCAAGAGGCTTAGGAGAGATGTGGAGAAGGCAGAGATGAGGCCTCTGATGTGGAATGACATGCCTGATGATAGAGGGAGAAGAGAAAGAGAGAGACTGCTATGAATCACAGTGATAGAGGAATAGTGAGACCAACAGTTTGCAAAAGGGAGAGAGATGAGAAAGAAAGATGGACGGGATTGGGCTGCAGTCCTACGGGTCGATGCTACAGTCGAGGCCACAGCAGTGCTCTGATGGATCTAAGTCCCCGGGGACTCTGCCCTCTTTTCCATCTCTCCATTCCACCCTTCCCCCACCCTAATGATTCATCCACCACCTCCGAACCGCCTGCGCCTCCACCATGATTCACACCCACTCCCCGAGCTAAATTATCGCTACGGTCCCTTGGAGAGCTCCATCACTCTCCCTCCATCTTCGGTTATCATCAAACAAGTATATGAGCTGAGACCGGCGCCTGATTGCATTGAAGAGCCCAGCTCAGCAGTTTTTATGAGACAACGGGCGTTTCATCGCACACTCACACACCGCTGGCTTTGATGACACTTTCGCAAGAGTTTTCCATCTTAAAATGCTTGAGTGTTTACAAGTGATGACGCAGAGTCGATTTAGTGGAGGGCAGTGTAATTCCACAGGCAGGACACTATAAATGTTGATTAGATGAAGGTTGAGTGGAATATCTAATCATCAGGGGCCCATTGGTATTCTTTTACACAACAGTTATATCATGTGGCCGCGGTGGTAGAGAGCATGACGGCAACGACTCAAGTTCACGTTCTGCACCGACAGGAAAGTTGACAAACAGTGATGTGAAAAGGGCCTTGATTATTTGATCAAAGATCAAAAGGTCCCAGCTTGATGATAATGAATGTAAACAGTTAGCTATCAATGTAGGCCAATGGTCCGTACTAGCACACTTCTGACTGTGGGAATCCAGTGAATCACTTAAAGGAGTCAATCAACCATATTCCAAAAACGGAAACGTATTTTCTCACTCACCTCTAATGATATCTAGCTATGCCTGTGGTTTTGATTTTTTTGTGCCTAGGTTTTTCAGTGAATCGGTTTCCCCTGTTACCCTTGATGCCACAAAGAACGCTCTGGCTACACTTTTTCTTTAGTAGAAAGTAGTTCCAATGAAAATTGCTAGAAAAGTAAGGTATGTGGGTATACAGATTAAGGTAACACTGTTTGTGGTTTGCTGTTGAATTTTTACCCACAATAGAGGCATGGCACTAAGGATGGCGGTCTTGGTAGAGCTGGGCAATATATCGATATTATATCGATATCATGATATGAAACTAGATATCGTCTTAGATTTTGGATATCGTAATATGGCATAAGGGTTGTCTTTTCCTGGTTTTATAGGCTGCATTACAGTACAGTTATGTCATTTCTGAACTTACCAGACTGTTGTAACTGTTCTATTATTTGCCTTTACCCACTTAGTCATTATATCCACATTACTGATGATTATTTATCAAAAATCTAAATATTTTGTGAAAGCACCAATAGTCAACACTACAATATCGTTGCGGTATCGATATCGAGGTATTTGGTAAAAAATATTATATTTGATTTTCTCCATATCGCCCAGCCCTAGGTGTTGGTACTGTAGGTCCACTAGTGTCAGTCCACCACTTTGGTCCAGACATAAATATCTCAACAACTATTTGATGGATTGCTATGAAATCTGGTACACACATGCATGTCTCCCCTCAAGATGAATTCAAATAACTTTGTTGATCAACTGACTTTTTATCTCACACCATCAGGGCAAAATTTTAATTCTCCAATACTTTGGTTAATGACCAACTACCAACAACACTGATTCCCATCAGCCTCAGCAAATGTTAGCATGCTAAAACGCTAAACTAAGATGGTAAACATGGTGAACATTATACCTGCTAAACATGTTGAAGCATTTACCTTAAAGCACCACTGTGTCTAAGCATAGCCACACAGCCTCAGTGCTGTGAGTGTCACAAATTAAATCCCATCACCTCCGTTGTACTCTGATGCATTGGGGTGGACGCAAAAATCTCAGAGACAGATCTTAAATCTAAAACAAATAAAACCTGACCTATCGGCATGGCTAGATAGAGGTAAGTGAGAAAATGTGTTTATTTGTAATTTGAGTGAACCAACCCTTTAATGCATCTACACAGAAACACAGACTTCTGTCACGCCACAGCCACACACTGATACAGAGGGGGGTGAACTGGCATGTACTGGCCCCATGATTAAAGTGTATTGGGCGCTCACCTGCCCAAGTCCAATCAGGGCATGAGCTGATTGCAGCAGCTTGCTGGAGACAAGGGATGGGAGACGGGGGGGTCTGGGGGCTCCATCACTGGTGAAGTGACACTGTGGTGGTGCCATGGCAGGGCGGCAGGAAGCTGCAGCCCCGGGGAGGCTCTAGCTCTGCTCTCCTCTCCACTCCTCTCTGGCCAGACGGGGCAAATCAATCATCTCCAAAGATGTCAGCATCTGCCCAAGCAATTTCAGATTGGAATAAATGGCAGATGGGGATGTTGTTCCCTCTGTTTAATCAGTTCCACCAAATGTGGTTTTATCTCTTATAAAATGAAACCATCTGTAGCATGTAGGTGTAAGGATCAAGTGAGGGAGGACGGAGGGAGAGGGTGACAGAGGGAGAGAGGAGAGATGTGTGTTTAGTGTGTGTGCATGTGTATGCTTTTTGTGTGCGTGTGCGTGTGCGTGCGTGTGCGTGCGTGTGTGTGTGTGTGTGTGTGTGTGTGGTGACAGAGCAGAGAAAAAGATGGAACACTGTGAAACAGAAGCAGAATAGTGGGAGTGAAATAGGAAAAAAGAGAAGCACTTATCCATTAAAACGAGGGAAAATGTAATCTTATTGCGAGCTCACACCTCCACTCCAATCTCCTCTTTCTCCCTCACAGGAGTACCACCCAGGGGCCATCACCATTATATCTAGACCCATCTATTTCCTTCTCCGCCTCCAACCAGACACTGGGGCTGTAATTTGGTCCCCCAAGCCCCAGCCGAGGCAGACACATGCCTGATAAATCCCCTTGTTTTTAACCAGGGATGATAGTGTGTAAGCATTATAGCTCCCAAAGCTCTTGCTTTAAGGGATCGTCTTGGTAACACTTTACTTTGGAATGGCCTTATTCCAACGTGCAGTACACTATGGTAAAGTCTAAGTAGGGTACACAATAAAACTGTGTTTCAGTGAAAATCCTTTGATTACTAGTTACTAGAAGTTAATGCAAAATACAAAGCAGCAACAATGTCAAAACAAGCAGCTACATCTGCACACTTGCTCTTACGGTGTTGTTACACCCTCATAAGCACATTACGCACAAGAGAGACTTCCATTAAGCACAATAAAAGTGTTACTAGGGTTTTATCCAAGCTGGAGAAAATGGAGGGAAGGAAGGAGAGAGAGAGAGAGAGAGAGAGAGAGAGAGAGAGAGAGAGAGAGAGAGAGATACTGTAGTTAGTAGTGTCCCGCTGTGTGCATTCTTCACATGTTCTGCCTTATAGCTGTCATTGATGAAAGTCTGACTAATTCACTGGAGACTCCAGCGAGACATTTTTACTCTCATATCCCTCACATCCCTAAAGAAAAGACTGTATATGTGGAATGATTTCACCTGCAGACATCGTCTCTGAATTGCATGTATTTCAAAATTGTATTCTCATTTTAAAAACAGTTTAAAATAAATAAATGCATAAACACAGATGACAAATTTGAGAGGAACAATTTGAAATTAAATTTAAAAAAAAAAAAGACTGGAAGGCAGTCGACTCTTTCTAGACTGCCAACATTAGGATTACACCCCTAGCCAACAACAAGTGATGGGCAAACTGTTCTTTGATAATTTTCTCAGCCAATCATTAAGCTTTATTTTTCCATTTGGCAAAATAGGCTACTTGTAAATCTTAATTGTTTTAGATTCATGACAATTATGATAATCAAAGTAAAACTGATAAACGCCTACATGTCAATAATATTATATACGATAATACTCGTGTTGAAAAAAGATAAAATTAAATAAATTAAATGCATTTCAAAGTGTTTGTCCAGATTTGTCAGATGTGGGGGATATCGATCTCTTTTGTTGAGCTTAAATCCAAATTAAGAAAAGTAATTCAAATAGGCATAGGAATATAGGGAATATTTATGTAAATGTATTACATTTAATTCAATAAAAATATTCCATCTTTTACTCAGTTTTAAATTGTTTGTCAAACAGTTTGTTCATTACAATTAAACAACCTAATTATACACATTAAATCAATACAAATTGAATACAGTCTGCTGTCTTCCCTTTATGTGAAGGAATGATTTCAAATGATTCAAGTTTCCATGTTCCACATATTTGTCCATTATTAGTTTATGCGGACACTTCCATTCAGAACTGTTGAATCAACCAATAAAACTGGATTAAAAAAGACATAACATATTTGTGAAATGTTTCTGCTTTAAGCCTTCATAATCCTAAAAAAGGCTTAGGGACAAAATGTTCTTTAACATTCCCCGGATGTTCTGTACAACTACTAAAGGATATTTCATGAGCAAAGATTTTACTTCTATTTCTATGTCCAAACATTTAGGAATAGCTGTGTGTCATTTACTGTTATGATATTTAAAATAGGATAGTATAAAATGCTGTTAGTTAGTTACAAGGAATTTATTAATATTTCTTAAATATGGATAGCATACTTTCATTGCAATTGATTGCAACTTTCTACTTTCTATTTATCCACCTGTTATTTACTGTAGTTGTATTTGCTGAGGCTAAGGACCTTAAGTTGTTTTGTGCACTGCACACACAGCCTTTTCATTTATTACGAGAGTAAGATATACGAAAGTCCTGCATCTACTCTAATATATAAGCTGCTTTAATATTATTAGACATGTAAAATATTTTCAGTAAATACTCTTTAATCAGAGAATGCCTCATTTATCTTTATTTCTGCAGAGAAAAGACCACACTATACAGTTTTTGCTTCACATGTGATTGAGTACATCCCCTCCATAACAAAAGGGTTGTAATCACATTTTCTGCTCAGTTTCAAGAGGCTAGCTACTGACCCTTCCTCCATCCTACAGAGACCCTGTCCCTGTCATGCACCCTAATGTGATGAGATGTATGGCAATACAAGCTGGGCTCCATTTGTTCCAGAAGATGACTTAGACTCTATGCTGAGTACTAAATGGACACGATGAGAGCCCGCCATATCTGGACAGCACGGTTCGCAACCACTTTATTTTCTAGTCTAGCTTTATTAATTTTTAATATTAACACAGACCAAAAGGGCTCCCAGTATTACAGAGACAAAGAGACCCTCCACTACTAGCATTTTAAATTTATGTCAAGTGAAGCTCCATCATTCCTCAAATTTTTTTTTACTTGTGAATCAACAGAAGGCAATGCACAATGGCTGCACATCAGCAGGAAAGAGTCGTGCACAGATGACTTAGCAATTAAACAAATATCACACAGTGAATCAATGGCCCTCTATTTTACTCTGTCTGTCTACTCTATCTATTCTGTCACCAATTGGGATAATAGGGCTTCAGAGATGGTTCGTTAATTAGACTGTCTAGACGTTGCTCAACTGCGCTCAGTACAGCTGGCCAATTGGAGATTGTTGCACATAAGTGTATGTGACCATTAAAAGGATATCAGGCCAATCCTATCACGTGTGACAAATCAGATCCTGTTGTATTGGAGAGTAAAGACCGGATAAGAGTGAAAGAAGTAACAAAAGAGAGACCAAGTGAGCTGCAACCAGTTAACCGATTCACTTTATGTTTATTTCAAATTATGTCCCCAAAAGGAAACTTTGTCCACATCTGTTTTATCTAAAAAGATACATTTCTCTGTCTGTTCATCTCACTTCAACTGTATTGCTGCAAAATGGAATTGTCAAGCAGACAAACCGACCAACACATACAGTATATAATAATATATTGATACTTGGTGTCTGTGTATCGATACAGTATTGCCACGGAAAATATCACGATACTACGCTGTATCGATTTTTTCCCCCACCCTTAATATTCACCTTACAAGGCTGGGGTAATTGCTGCAGTAAAAAGCATTTCCATTTCTCGATTGAAGAATACTGTCAGGAGGGGTAACTGGTCTGTTTGACAGGACAGAGTGGTTATCAGTCATGTACTGATAACCCATGCAAACTGGTCCCAGAGTTAGGAAGACAGGAACCGAGTTTGTGTTCCTCAGTCCAATAGCTGCTGCTAGACATCCAGACGCACGGTCTGAATAATCACCTTGTAAAACCATCCTTGCTCGTCTTTTGTGTCGGCCATGTCTGTTATTCTATTTCTATCTTTGCGGGACTTGCAACCAATTTGGGCTCCGGCAGGACAGTCAGGTAGGCAGGAGCTGAACAGAACGGAACAGCCAGCCATACATATGGATCAGGTCGACAGGCTGAGCATTAATGGCCTCCCTCTGGAATCTAAAACACCGGCACAGGCCAGAGAGGAGCTCCTGAGGGAAATCAGAATACCAGCAGCCATTCAGGTCAGCTTGTACGTGTTCACTGCGTGTTACAGCTCCATTTTCCTCCCCCACCCACTCACAGCAAGAGAGACAGAAAGCCTTCTCCGAGGTGATTTATACAGTTGTATTATGTATTGAGTGGAAAGCATTGTTGACCACTTTATGGAATCCAATTGGGTTTTCTGTTGAGTTCTGTGATGCGTACAAGGGTGAAATGTGGTTTGGGTGAAGGGATTGATTATGTGTGAAGACAAAGTGCTGCTCTTGCCGTCGGAGGAGTGTTTTTACAATATTTTTGTAGTTGTACAGTGTACAATATCTCTGCTTTCTTGAAAACTGAGCAGGAAAGAAGCAGACAGGTTGTACTTTGAGTAAGGGACTTTTTCCCTTTTTTGTTACTCACCATTGCCAGTGATCTCTCCAACGTATAAACATAAAGCCAACAGAGTCGTTCTAACACATTCGGGCTTATGCATTGATGAAACTCATTCAAAGAAATGCAGGAGCTGATTGACTCAGGGTACTGCGGCATAACATTACTCCTGAAATGCTTTGCATATCTTAGACTGTATATCGCAAGAAGGTGGGGTTTTCCACTAAGAGTGATGGATATTGGTTTCTCTCAGTCTCACTTACAAAAGATGCTTTTTTGCCTTTCTTTCCTCAACTTCTCTTTTAACCACTACTCTGCATACGTCAGAGTTGACAGAAATTGAACCCATTTCGTGTCCCATCAAAAGTGGTGGGTGTTTTGTGGAAAACAATGGGCTTTATCCACTCTAGTTAAAGAATGCTGACAATGTGACTGTCATAAGCACGACTTGTGACCTTGCTGAAGTGCCATTCCCCCCCCACACAGCCATCATATCAATACTGCCTATGTCCTCACCACTCAAACACTGGTAAGCTATGGCTTGTGACCAGGGCAAGGAATTGGTAGCTATAAAGAAATGCTGTGTTATCCATGAGAGAGAAGATTGTATAACTATGATTGCATTGTTACGCTGAGAAGAACCAGAATTCTTAAGATGATATTTTACAAAAACGCGTGTAGAAATCTCGAAATCCATTTTGTCTGCGCAAAGAGAGCTCACAAGAACAAGAATATTGCCCGTCATAGCATCAAGAGACAATTAGAGAGTAGCTTAGTTTACAAAGAACATATGACGGACTTTGTGAGAAAAGCAAGATACTAGTTCAGACCAGTATTAGACCTGCAAAAATGACCACAATGTGGATGTAAAAATGTTAATTTGGGCGAAGAAGCTCAAAGTAATATTGCAAGTCTACAGAACAGAAAAGAACAGAACAGAAATTGCTTTCCAGCAGCTTCACAGATTGGAGTCTGGTTCTTTCTTTTTTTTGGAGTCAAACTTTAGAAGACAGCGGGTCACATTCACAAACACTGTTTGAATTACAAACATGGAGAAACATGAATTCCATTTCAGAGTAGATTCTCTCTGCTCTGCACGGATAGCTGTGTTTGAATGAGAGTGTGTGTGTGTGTGTGTGTGTGTGTGTGTGTGTGTGTGTGTGTGTGTGTGTGTGTGTGTGTTCATCCACACCTCTTCGACTCAACACATCATTGATGGACTCCAACCAGTCACCCCTTTTCTCCTCACTCTCCATCCAGTCATCAATTCCCATTAACATGCTTCTTTTCTCTGTCTTTATTTCTGTCCATGTGTGTCTGTACGTCTGTGTGTGTATGTGTGTGTGTGTGTGTGTGTGTGTGTGTGTGTGTGTGTGTGTGTGTGTGTGTGTGTGTGTCTCTGTGTTTAGATGTGTGTGCCTGTGTGCTATAGATGAGGCAGGGATGGTTATGTCTTGACGTGGCAGCAGCAGCAGCAGCAGCCTGTGGAAACAAAGGCAGGGTGATTTATAGCCCCGTACTGAGAGCATAAATCACACCTGCAGCGCCGCGCCTTTAAACGCCCTGCGTCCTGACAGCATTTACCTTTTATAAATGATTGGGCTGAACCTCCCATGGAGCCTGAGACCACAAAGCTCACTCACTCCCCATCTAACTCTTCCTTTGTTTCACCTCTCTTTCTCCCTCCCTCTGTCTCATTTCAATTTTCTCTCCCTATCTATCCTACACTTCATCCTGTCCTTTTCTCCCGCATCTCTCTGCTTCTGCCTTCTCTGTCTCTGTCTAAATTTCGCCCCCCCCTCCTTCTTCTTCTCCCTTCCATCCTACTTCCTATCTGTCCCCACCATGGCCTCCCTTTCACCGTTTGCTGGGCATGATGGGATGCTCCCAGTGGCGCCTCGTTCTGCGCTCACCCAGTGTCTACGTCTGTAGGGGATATATAGCTAAAGCTGCTTAAAAGACGGCAGCACTGACTGCCACCACATCCACGGCCGTTAAGGAAATGAATGTGTCAGTCTTGGCCCTATCTGCCTTCCTCATGACCACTTTTGTGTGTGGCAAATACATTTGGGGGGGGGATAAACGGCATACACATATAATGCCACACCTGTGAATCATGGAGGGAGTGAGGCAGGGAATACACAGCCCCAGCTGCAGGAGTGTGGCTACAGATAAAGGTGACGTCTTGAGGCCATTACTTATCCGGCACAGCGGCAAAGGTTTGCAGATATTATACCTGCTGTCTCCACATAATAGCTCTGGGTTGGGAGCCACACACTCACATTTGGATACACACAAGACAGGGGTGCACATACACACACACAAACAGAACAAGCACAAACAGCATGGTACACAGACAGGCCCACACAAATTCAGACACGCAAATTTATACACATATCCTTGCTGCTAAATCACAAACACACACACAGGCGCACTCTGTGCGATACCTCAGCTCACTGAGTTTAAACAGATGAAAGAGCTGGTAAATGAAATCTGACTCAACAGTTTAAAATGCAGCACTGCGAGCATCAGTAGAACAAAACGACAATATTTCTCCAAGCTGCCACAGTAACACAACCAGCAGGAGCATCCAAATAAGGGTTTGTTTTAAGATCTCACTTTTCTCAGGAACACTGCATGTAGCCTGGTACGGTGTGAGAAGGAAGGTTTTCTGTGTAAATTGAAAATTGATTTGAGTGTAAAACATAGGGAATAACTTTCCCTATTTTAAGAATAGTGCTAGCACATTAGGTACTCATTATCAAAGTCGCAGCATTGTAAAAAGAAATGCAAATGTGAAGTGTCTTCACAAGCCGGCTATTCAGTGAATTAATAAAGTATTAAATGAAACAGCCACCTGGTGATACATTTGCCACAGTTGCTGCTGTTTCAACGCATGAGAAGTCCATTCATCATGTATGTAATTAAAGTACCACTATCATATTTTCACTCTAAATGGAAAAATTCATCCATTTTTTAGATTGGGAAAATTACATGAATCGCCTCTGTTTTCGCCTCAAGATTTCCTGCAAATATTCTGCAAAATATCATCTGAAATTGTAATCACAGATATTATTTTAACAGGGATTAACATATTTATATATATATATATATATATATAAATATATATATATATATATTTAAAACAACTCTAAATGGAAATTAAATCAACAACTAACTTCCACCTTGAGCAGAAACCATCTCATGCCTCTGCTGAAAAATGCACGGTGGATTCATACCATCCATGCATTAGCGCTTCATTTAGTCCCAATTCCATCTGTTAAATCCTTACACACTTGATCTTCTCCCTGTAGTGCGGGGTTCTCATACAGTTCCAACTTTTCATGGCAGCAAATAAAAAAGAGAGACCCGGACAGACAAGATGAATCGAAACCCAGCCAGTCATTTCAGCTCCAGTTTGAATGTGACAGTTGTTCTTTGTATTTGCGTTGGACGGTCTACAGTGGAAACGAGAGATGCCCTGCAAATGTGAGCTATTCCGCTGCCAGGATGCCGGTTGTTCTACTGTAACTGAGCAGGAGCCTGTGTGTTTGCAGGAAATAAATACCAGCACCCTTGCTGCGATAGAGCTTTGCAGATATCCTCAAGGTCTAAAGAGATTTTTTTTTTTTGTAACAGAGAATCATAGTATATGTTTTATTGAAAAAGACTATAAATGGCAATGCTTTGTGAATTAGCAAGAACATGGTTAGGGCTTTATGTTGTTGGCAGAAAAGAGCTGTTATGTATACTGTTATGATGCTGATCAATAGGGAGGGAGACGAAGGACGGAGGCTTGTCATGGAAGTCAGCACACGATTGACAGTTGTGACTTTTTTCCCTTTGTGGAACATATGAACCAAAATGACTCACTCGGTAAGAGAGACTCATAATTATGTTCAGTAACAAAGAGGAAAAACAAACTCAGACGTGCCTTTCCTCTGAGAACAAGCCAAATCCTCCACGAAGGCTAAGAGGCTAATGTTTGGCTGCTATTAGCATGCCCTCTGTTAGTCTTGCAGAGAGGCCTTGCATGTAGCAGACCTGACCTCCATGTGGAAAACTACTCCTCGACACGGAGCAGGGCGTCTACTCCCCTGAACCTAACCTTGCTTTGTCTGAGGTAAGGGGTCAGTAGAAGCAATGGTCCACTGTATTACCAAGCTGCATACACACCCCACCTCCATTGTTTTCTGCCCTGGGTTAATTGGTTTGATTGTTGCCCTAGGCTATGGCGGATTCTGTGGGGCACTTCAAGCCTTGCAGTCGCTAGGGCATATCAACATTCAGATGTTATTAATTAACTATTCATAGGAGTCTAGCCCCTGCCCGAGGTATGTGTTTACCTCAACTTCATCACCCCCAGAAATATCTCCTTTTATAGTTACTAAAGGCTACACCTCTCCACCTTCATGAGTAAAGGTTGAACTATTTCAGCTATGCAGTCAAATTAATGACAACCTTGCCCAGTCTGGTACAAACATTTACACAAATGACATTTTTTTGGCGACGCAAAAAGAAAATGGGTTGATTTGACATATGTGCCAAAGCCTCATAAAACAATAAAAATGGGCAAAACGCAATATGTGAGGAAATGCTGAAAGTAGCTTGGAATGTATGAAAATATAACCCTTTGATGGTCGAATCTGATGCTGTGTAAAGTCACAAGCTGTCATTTATTGAGATGGTTTGCTTTGAGATTAAAAAAATAAAACTTTTTAAAATTAAGCACCGTTTGACTGTGCCAGTTTTGAGTTTCAGTGTGGTGATTAAATAGAAATTCCTTCTCTATCAAAGAGTTACTCTTCTTAAATCACTCTTTTCTAAGGAGTTCCTGGATTGATATCAGGCAGCAGCTACTCCTGGTGATGAGAAAGGTGAAGCTGCCCTAATACAAACCCATCATTAACCATTAGTGGAATATTATATTACAAGGCTGGACCATATCAGCATCTAAGGTCCAAATAAACACTTAGCCGTGCCATGCAGTGCTGATTACTTAGGGCATGGTAACGGTGCAGATGTTAAGATATCAGGTCATCTTAACCTCAACCTCTGCAATGTCAGGCTGAGATCTAACAGCTCCAAGACTCTCCTCAACCCAGCAAATCATATAGCTTGAAGCTCATAGCAGACGCAGCAGAAGAAAGTAAAGAATTAGCAGAGGCAAATAATTGTAACCAAACCTTTTAATGAGTATGCACTGACTTCTATATATATATATATATATATATATATATATATATATATATATATATATATATATACACACAATCATATCCACTCTTACACACACACAGCACTACTGCGATAGCACAATATTTGTATGATAACAATGGCTGTTTACAATGAGTTAAGTCTCTCCTCCCCCTCCCCCTCCTCCTGCACCTGCTGAAGTCTCCAGCCCTCCGCTATAGCTCGTATACATTATGTGGCTCAACATCACAGGTAAAGAAATATATAAATACATATAAACACTGGCACTGGAACACGTTTTCTCCCTTCCTCCCATCCCTCCTCTCCCCTACACGAAGAAGTAATGAGGGGCTACCTGTAATTACAAGCAGCTGCTGTCTTCCCTGACGAACGCTAATTGCCAATAATGATTTTGGAGAGCTGTAAAAATTCACCGGCTGACGCTCTCGTTCTCTCTCTCTCTCTCTCTCTCTCTCTGTCTATGGTTTGTGGTGGCAGAGAAGGAGAGAGAGAGAGAGAGAGAGAGAGAGAGAGAGAGAGAGAGAGAGAGAGAGAGAGAGAGAGATAAAGAGGAGTTGGTGGGTTTATGCTCTCCCTGCCTGTGTCACAGTCGGGAGTGCAGTTAGCTAATTTCTGTTGCTGACATATCAGAACCCTCAGTCGCCTGTTTGCCATCTCCCTCCCTCTCTTTCTTGCTCACCTGTTTGCCGTCTCCTTCATGGGCTGATAACAGCTTTATTAGAGCCATAATGTGCAGGTGGAAGTTTAAAGGTCCCGTATGAGCACAGCGAGGAACAGAGGGGAGTGTAGACGGGAAGGCTTGGGTGAACGGGTGAGGTGCCTAATAAGCCACATGCATAATTAAAAGACAACGATGCCACTAATTAATGAATGCTTGTGTTTGGCTGCACGTTGTAATGGAGACGGCGTCAGCGTGTGAGAGTCTGTCTGAGGGAAATTGAATTAGCCTCAAAATAAGGGAGAGGAAGAGTGGCGGAGGTAGGGGACTGATGCATCCAGTATAATGTTAGCAGCTGTTCTGTACTCTTACTTTTATCATATTCTAAGTACACAGTGGTGCTCATAAGTTTATAAACCCATGCTAAAGTTGACTAAAAAGAGGAATAAAAAAAATCATCTTTTGGAAATTGATCTTAATGCCTTTTGCCAATTTTCTTTGTGAATGAATATTTATTTATTTGTATCATAAATAAATAAATGTCCTTCCTTAAAATACAGGGGCCATAAGTAAGTACACCCCTATGTTAAATTCCCATGGAGGTAGCAGATTTTTATTTTTAAAGGCCAGTTATTTCATGGATCCAGGATACTATACATCCTGATAAAGTTCCGTTGGCCTTTGGAATTAAAATAGCCCCACATCATCACATACCCTTCACCATATCTCACGATTGGCATAGGGTACTTTCCATTTCCAAGATCATCTCTCAATGCAAATCAAACCAGCAGACCGGCCAACTGAAATAAAACCATGCCAATCTCTAGGTATGATGAAGGGTATGTGATGATGTGGGGCTATTTTAATTCCAAAGGCCAAGGGAACTTTATCAGGATGCATAGTATCCTGGATCCATGAAATAACTGGCCTTTAAAAATAAAAATCTGCCTACCTCTATGGGAATTTAACATAGGGGTGTCTATACTTACGTATTTTAAGGAAGAACATTTATTTATTTCCGATACGTTATTCATTCACAAAGAAAATTGGTGTCCTTAAAGGGTGGATTTTTCCAAATTTTTTAATTAAGGCATTAAGATCAATTTCCAAAAGATGATTTTTTTATTCCTCTTTTTAGTCAACTTTAGCCTGGGTTCATAAACGTATGAGCACCACTGTATTATATTCTATACTCTAAGTAAATCAGAAGATCTGGAAGATTTGTTTGCAACGGGCTTTTGTAATCACGGTGAAGTCTCTCACTCTGGGTTGACTGCTCAATTGATTTGCCAAATCTCCCTGATGCATGCGGCCGTGAATGTGAGCACTGTGTTATTAGGACTCAGACTTTGCAACATTGATCGTCTCATTTCTAGCCATTTCTATCTTTCTTCATCCACTGGCACTGAAAATAGGAGACTCTCAGTTTGAAACAGAAAGGAGAAAAAAGAAAAAGTCGACCACACTTTACATCTTTATCTGCACCAGTTTTGAGTGCCTTCTTGTCTCAAAGATAACAGTTCAATAACAGAGTGGACAAACACGTTGATAGGGCTGCATCACTGCATAAAGTCCACACATGAAAGAGTTTGCCAGTCAGTTTTACAGCAGACAATCTCTGAGCTGTTATCAAAGACATTATAAAGCTAACAAAAAAAATCAGGAGTTCCC
Source organism: Sander vitreus (assembly GCF_031162955.1). Lineage (NCBI taxonomy): Eukaryota > Metazoa > Chordata > Actinopteri > Perciformes > Percidae > Sander > Sander vitreus. Next base: position 14,396,682 of record NC_135874.1, read on the forward strand.
ACCATTCATCAAACACATATAGACCGTCGTCCTCTCAGAGGAATCACAGAATATGCAATTAGTGAATCACTTTTAACTCATTACCTACACTAGTATTGCTCTTTTGTTTTAGAATGGTTAACGAAGCCACTAGAGTATGATTGGAATTCATACACAATAGAAAATGGTTCTTTCTACAACTATTTTGATAATCAATTAATCGTATGATACATTTTTCAAGCAAAAATGCCAAATATTCAGATTCCAGCTTCTAATTTAGAGGATTTGCTGCTTTTCTGTTTTTATTTTTTTATTTCTGTTAGGTGGCAAAACAGAACATTTAAAGGCGTGACCTTGGACATTTTTCAGTATTTGATGAATAATCGAGAAAATAATCAGAAAATCAACCAATGATAAAGTAAATTTTAAAGATCATTAATTACAGCATTAAACTATATGTAAACTAACTTTTCTGTCGTGGCACAAGCAAATCCTACCTACTACTACCTTTTCAAAGTCTCCCCCAAAAAAGTGTTTAGATTAGCTACAGAGTTTTCTTAGTTTTCAGATAAAAAATATTAAAGTAAGATGCAGCTGACAACACACAAGGGAGTTCAGAAAAAGTGTTTTTTAAATAGAGGTGTTGCACATAAACATCAAACCTGTCAAAATTAGGGTTGGGTCCTAAACGCGGTTCTGATATAATAAGAACGAAAATTTTGGTTCCTCATTTCGGTGCCTGACTTTTTTTAGAAGCATCACTGCACAGGACGCTACGTTACCGTTAGCTAGTAGCTGGATTAAACCACCAGTATTGGGAAAAACCCAAACGATATCCAACCTTAGTCAAAATATGTAAAAGAAAGATTAAGGCTGGACAACAGAGTATAGGAGAATAGGACTAGCCTACTGAAGATGGTCCAAGGTGGCTGTAGTAAAAAATGTATCTGAAAACTATATAAACTTAATATTACTTTAAATATAATTTACAGAAAGAGTGTTTTAATCTAAACTGTTTAAATGTATATTTTTCATTGGTGCTTTCCTTCAACACGAGTTCTCTCTCAGTTCATTATCACATTCGGCTCAAAACTCATCTGATCTCATTCACCTTTTGATTTTAGCTTCCACGCTCTTCTCTCTACACAATTCCACTCGCCCACATTTTCTGGATAATACTGCATCCTCGCGTCAAAATGAACTGAATTATCCCAATCAGAATTAACTGTAAAACCAAATAAGAGAATTAGTTTGGCCAGTCTTAAAAAAATTCCTTTTCAGATACACTTGGTGTTTGAAAATCGGGCACTTCCTAAAAGCAAGCTTCCTACAAAACCAATGTGAAGTAGCTGTATCGACAAATTTATTCCCAAGGTTAAGATTTATGTCACAGAGCTTAACACTGACCTCTATTTTCAAATACCTTAACACAAAATGTTTTACATTTAATGCTGCGATTATTCTAGTATGATAAAAACTTTGTGATCTTTTTTTTATTTGTAACAGTTGCATACTATGTTTGATTTCTTTTCATAATTGTATTTATTGCGCAAATGTTTTAAATCAAGATCTAATTAACCACCACTCAAAGTTGTATTATAAAAAATTATAAATTATTTAAAAAAAGCAAAAATATAAAAGTGTTTTTTTTATATATATACCAGATAAACTAGACACTTCAACATGTGGATGTTCTCTGTAAATCAAATGTGATTTTCATTTTTTTTACTTTACTGTGGGCTGAAAATGAAAGGGGTTGCCTTCTGTTAACAAACCTAATCACCAGTAGCTCCTCTCTGACATATATGTATTCACTCTCGGCTTTGATCAAGAACTGCTGGTTTTTATGGACCTCTATGGTTGTGTAAGAGACATTTGAACACCCTGAACTGTGGGAACCTTGTGCAATAAAAAGGTGCTTATCTTATCTCAGCTGCCTTGACTAGTTTACATGTTTATTGTTGAGCATTCAGTGTTCAGTAATTATTACACAACTTTGAGTTTCTTCTCTGTGGGAAGATTGTCATGGCATGGACTCATATTGATGCCATAATAAAAATCCAGGGAGAGAATTTTTATGTAATTTTTTTTTTTTAAATGCAGAAGAGAATATTACTTTGAGCTTTTGGGAGGCAATAAAACAATATGATATCACACTGTTTGATTGTCTCATTGTTTTCCTTGTTACGTTGCATAATACCCAGCGGCTACATCAAACTTCTTAACCTCCTTATTCTCTCTCTTTAATAGGTATGCAACCTGGAAAAGCTGCTTGTAATGATTTCATTGTTTGGAGAGCTCAGGCAATTCTCTCCTTTGAATACACTGATGTCATGACAGTTCTGAATGCATTCCCAACATGTGGAAAAAGGCACTATGAATTACATTTTTGGATTTAGGCTCCCTTTGCACACCATTACATACATTCTCAGATTGCACATTGCTTTTATCCTCCCAGATGCAGTCTAACTGACGCAGAGCAACTGTTTGACTCTGTGTAGAGAAAGATGATTCATGAACAAACTAACAAATATGTTGGAATTTCTAAAAAAAGCATGAATACATTAAAACTGTAACATTCAAAGCAAACTGCCTCATCTCATACAGTATGTGGACTTTGTCTTTCTGTGTAGGCTGGTGCAAAGCTTCTAACAGGCTGAACCAGTTTAGGCATATTCCCCACAGCCAGCTACTTTGGATTTGAATATGGTGCCTGATATTTGGTATGTAATAAGGGGCCTGCAGCCTTTCCCTCTCAGTGAGCAGTAAGGGCCTGTCTTCCTGATAATACCATGCATGGATAACTGAGTGAGACGCCATCAGATACTGAAAGCAGCGGGCTTAAGGGAAATGAAATTTATTTGGAGGCAAGAGAGTGAGGGCGGCAAGGAAAACGGCAAGGATAATTGAAACGGGGAGCGTTCAGTTGGGGAGAGAAATTGAGATGTTGTCACCAAGTCCTCCTTATCATCATCAAGGCCACTGTGCAAAAGCAATTAAAGAGTCAAAAAGAATATCTGAAGTTATGCAGAATCCAAAAGAGCAGAACACAAGGTGCCCTGTGCACACATAAACCCACACAACCCAAAGAAGTAGAGAATTGGAATGACAGATTGTAGTTATTTGTTTTTCCTGATATTTTTCAGTCTCCAATTTTAAAATTAAAATGCAAACAAAAGCTTATTGCAGGCCCATCAGTTGTTTATTAAAGTCAGACAGAAATTAGGTTTTGATGATCATTATTCTTTTCTACAGCACGTGCAATATTACAGATTTGTTTTGCAGGTTTTTCCATGATTGATATTTGCACTCCTTACATGCACAGCCCACAATGTGATTTCACTTTTACAGTTAAAAATAACAATTGGCTGAATTGAAATATACCACATTGTGTACAATGATGGCATAAGCCGATGCCAAGTTGCTCTCACTGTGGTACCATATGAGAGAGTGCGGGTGCAATTTGTTTTCCTTTTTTTCCTCTTTTGTTTTGGACAGAAATTATGCTATAGAAAAAATGCAGCTAAAATCAAAAACCCCTCCCACTATACAGCATATAGAATTTTATTTTTATGAGATAATGTCCGTCCAGTGAAGGTAATGTCAGAAGTAGAGGCCATTTCATGATTCACCTTGGCTAAATAAATGATCAAAAATGCAAATGCCACAACAAGTACAGAGAGTATTCAGTGCTTTTTTTCACACAGTAACAAAGGGGAGCAATGATGAGGGGTTTACAATCTCTCATATTCCCATGTCTGATTTTCATAGATGTTCTGGCATACCTCAATAAGCTAAATCTTGTCATTTCCTTTCTCCAAATTGAATTTCTAAGGGGATTTATATGGGCCAACTATGAATGATGCCATGGGCGAGAATGCTCAAATTACCAACAATGTGGAGAAAAATGGGTCTGAAAGCAGACAAGAGGCACCAGGGGGTTTGAAGATGTGGGTAGACTGATGCTCTTTCACAGACAATTCATCAAAAGCCTCTTTTTCTCTCCCTCCACGTAAGCCGGCCACTTCTTTCTCCTTCGCACTAGTTAAAACAACCTGTCTGATGATCCCTTCCTGTTAGAGCAAGACCATCTTTCTTTTAGTCGCACTGATTTTTAACTTCAACTAAAAGCCTCGTCGGGAAGAGACAGTGAGAAGAGAGATAACGCTGCACTGCTGAGAAATTTAAAAAAGCAAAAAATAAAAAGAAAGAGGGAGAGATTGAAAAAAAAAATAAACGGCAGGATAACAAAGAGAGAACTGGAACGGGTAGCGACAGACAGAGAGAGAACAAGAACAAGGGAGCGGGTGAGAGGAGGAGAGTGGTGGTGGCTCGGTGGGGGGGCCCATAGTAATGAACAGGTGGTGGGGGGAAGAGAAGGTTAAGCCTGTTTCTGTGGGTGTCGCTGGAACCCACCCCGTGCTGTGTGGACAGATGTGTGGACGGGCCACTAGCTAGCTCTCCCTGTCTCTCCCTCCCCTCCTGCCTGGCCGGTGTTGCCAAAGCCTACTAGCTTGTGCTCAAAAACTCACTCATTTATCTGCCTTTGTTCTTTGTTATTTTTGGACTCGGACGCGGCAGCGAAAAATTGTCTCTCTCCAAGGAAAATCACGTTCCTGTCTCCCCGTCTCGTTAGCTTCTGTCCGTGTACGACATACTATAATGTGACATTTGGGAACGCTGTGATGTTTGGTTTTGTTGTTTCGACGCGGCTTTGGATCTTGTCTGCCTGTGGCATATAGAAAGAAAGATTATGAGTGTTAGTTGCTTCTGTTTGAAAAGCCAGGTGGCTAAGGGAGCCCCAGACAGGTACTATTCTAATGAACACACACACACTTATACTGTTGTTGCTTCAGGCCTGTTGACAACCAGAGAGGAACAGGATGTTGTCACTCAGACCTTCCACTGGGTGTGTGTATGTTGCTTATGACTGAGTCGTTTGACTGAGGGCTGTACGTGACAGGTGTTTCCTTGTTTGTCTATCAGACTGGTTTTACATCGTCAGCTCAAAGGCAATGATTTATAATTTATCAATGAGGGACCCAGTGGAGAGAGTGGAAGTTTAAACTCTCAAGACAATCTAAGTAATCAAACTGACATTTAGGTCTGAAGGTATTCTCCAGATCAGAATGGGAAGAAAGTAAGAAAAACTGCAGGAAAGTGGAAAGGATGTGTGTTTGTGTGTGTCTCTCTTGGTAGAAATCACCTGTGTTGGCACAGCAGTCTGTATTTTGTCAGTGCATAGAGATCTGGTCTGCACCTGTTGTCAGACACACACACACACACAAACACACGCACACACACCAGATGAAAATCAGTTGACAGCATGGCCAGCTTCATCAGATGTGCCCACTCCTGTTCCGTTCATTAACGTCCAACCGAAGGCGGCTGGCCTGGGGCCTACTGCGAGTCCCACTCGGCTGAACAGCACCCCCACAAAGCAAACACAGAAAGAAAGAGAGAGAGGCAGCCATGCAAGCAAAGAGAAAGACATTCAAACAAAGTAAAGCACAAAACATTGAAAATGTGATTATTTAATAGAATATGTGAATGCACCTGGCAAAACAAGAGCGCGATAGCAGGAGAAAGATATACTGTATGCAGATAAACCAAAACTAGCGCTTGCCGAAGATTGGCGAGCATAGCCATAGCCTTGGTTTGGAGGTCAGCTGGGAATTTTGGATTGGCGTCGCCTGTGTGACGCCCACGCGCTCTGCCCGTTCTCCCTGGGATGCCAGCGCCACCTGCTTACATTGTGGATGGCAGCTTTGGTGCCCAGCAGGAGGGCTGGATGGACGGACTCACAGACAACATGTTTCAGCTAGTTTGTTTGGAAACCTGCGGCCGCCCAGCCAGAGAGAAGAAAACTTTGGGAGAGAGGGGTGAGAGAAACAGAAACAGAGAGAAGGATTTTCAAGAGTTTGCCACATCCCGCTCGGTCCCACTGTCTGACTGGTAAGACGTGCGACAAACACTGACCTGAAATGATTGGCAAGTCCGTTACAGACGGATAAAAATCCATGTGCGGAGATTTTCTGCCGCTCGTATCAGACATGTGGGGATGACGGTGGCATTTAGCCATTTTGACGCGCAGGTTAATCATCTATTCATACACCCGCAGAAATATCCATCTCAAATCAACATTATCACACCATATTAACCATCTGACCGTTAAAGGGAAGCTGCTACTGCTTTGGCCAACACACACACTAACAGTTCAAACCTGTGGGAATGAAAGAAAGAGGTGGTTTCCCAAAGCCTCCCACTGAACGTGAACTCTTTCTCCACCATCAGCATACAGAGTCAGCACCCTGGCATGACTCATAACAAGTGATACAACCCTAGAAGAAATAAACATGACATAATCATCGCCGGGACCCAGCTTTTCTGCTATCATCTACCTACTACCTTCCAAGATGAGTGAGCAAAGAGGGGGGAGGGATGGTAAAAATGCACACACTGAACGCCCCAAAACAGAGTTATTGGAAAGCTATTTGATGGCAGCAGTGTAGCATGTGTGTGTGTTTTTCCAAAGGTGAGGGTGAAGAGGCTGCGGGCAAGAGTAAGCGAGAGAAGAGAGTGAAGGGACTTGAGGGAAAACAACCTGCGGAGGAGAGGAGAGGGCTGGGGCCAGAGAAGATGAAAGAGGGAGGTTTCGATAACTTCCTTCAAAGCCCCTTCAAAAAGGTAAAAGTATCCCGGAAGACACACACAACCACACACTTGCCATATCGAGAAGTAAGCATCCGGTGTCAGAGGAGTTTCTGAGAAGGCACTGTGAGGTACATATGCCTCTTTATTTTTTTCTTCACTCTTCTCTTCAACAGACCGAGAGGTTTCTTTTGTTCTTGAAACGACTCCCAAACAGGAAACCAGGGCACAAGATGAAGATACACTAGTTTCCTTCTACAAAAAAGAATGCGTCTTTCTGAGATGTCTACGGTTGTATCACTCCTACGCAATGTCACAACAGCCTTCTGCAATGTATTTTAGAACTCACGAAGGAGGATGTTGATGTTTTTGACGAAGTGACAAGAAATTTAAACAAATAAAAAGCTTTTCAATCAGAGGCTCGACCTTCTTGGTAATTCAATTAAGTTACCTCTTCTCCAGTGCAGTATCAGTAATGGTCATTACTAAGGGAATCTGAACATTTTAATTAAGGCTGAAAAGAGAAGAGGTACTACAAAATGCCCTTCGTAGTCCAAACGCACCCTTGATATTTATGCACAGCCACGACAGGCCTAATCAGTCATTAATATTCAACTGGTTATATCCTCATCAAACTCATTGCATGCGTGCGCGCGCAAACACACACACACACACACACACACACACACACACACACACACACACACACACACACACACCGGAAAGGTCAAAACACTCATCTGTACTGTAGGCCTCAATTAAATATGGAAGATGATACTTTAGAATCTCTCTGGCGTTCTCTCTCAATAGTATTCAAATATACTTTATTTGCATGAATGTGTATGAGCCATATACTGTACACACTGATAAATCTAATGATTAATGCATGACCATTAAAGGAACACGCCGACTTATTGGGACTTTAGCTTATTCACCGTATCCCCCCAGAGTTAGATAAGTCCATACATACACTTCTCATCTCTGTGCGTGTTGTAACTCTTTCCGACGTCTCACATGAGACACAGCCATCTTCTAACTGTATATAAACTGGGAACTATATTCTCAGAAAGGCGAAGCATTTCTACTCTCTGCTCGGGGCTTCTCAGGTGCTGCAAGCATATCACTCCGCCCAAGTAGCAGAAGTAGCACTGCTTCGCCTTTCTGAGAATATAGTTCCCAGTATGTATACGGTTAGAAGATGGCTGTGTCTCATGTGACCTTGTTATTTGTACACGCTGTGACTATACGAATCACAACATGTAAATAAGAAAATGTTATTTGTCACTTATTTGGAGCAGTAGGCTAGTTGGAACCGATTACCTTCAGGATCCTTGCTAGGCTAAGCTACCGGTGGAACCGTCGGAAAGAGTTACAACACGCACGGAGATGAGAAGGGTATGTATGGACTTATCTAACTCTGGGGGTTACGGTGAATAAGCTAAAGTCCCAATAAGTCGGCGTGTTCCTTTAATAATTAAATACATCATAAATAAATAATCAATACCAGTAATAGGTCAAGTGGAAATATAGTTTACTTACATGCATGCTGGCACCTATATTTTGGATCAGTGCATGCATTTTAGGAAATCAGTTTCTCGGATATGTTTATATGTTATGCAGAAAAGTAAAAAACATTTCCATTTTCCTTTTTTTTTTAAATGCTCAATAGCAGTGATACTATTTGGATAACCCTGCATCTCGATTACACATTTAGCACAACTATAATTTGACTTCTCTGCTTCTTGCTCTACTGGCATTACTATAATTCAGTACAGTAATAACACTGGTTTACAATGTACTAAGTATAATAATTTAATCTAAGAGAAAAAGACAATGGTTTACACATTACTACATAGTGTATTAGAATGGAAGAAAAACAAATGGTTGCAAACAAATCAATACAAAAATGTAATATATAAATATGAGATAAGTTATGGTTTGATAATTGAATATAATGGTAATTCCTTTTCTCTCTTTCTGGTCTGGTCTCTCTCTAACTCACTCACATCAACTCGTTAACTTGCTGCCAATAGCAAATGTTTGTGGTTTCTTTCTGTCATGACTCCAAGCTGCTGACGACACTCTCTTGTTTTAATTTTTTTCCTTCTCTGTCCCCAAGGCACAAAGTCAGATCATGAGAAATAAAATAAATGAATCGATAGACAGAGCGAGAGTGGTCACATCACACAACACTGCAGGAAGTCTTCCTCCAGTCAATCATAAGCGTCAGCCTACTCAGCTTCCTGCGCAGCAAATCTCATTTGCTGCCTCTGCTCCCTCGCTGGTGCAACTATAAAGGGGGACGTGGGGATAATGTGCATTATTACTTTTATCCAATGTAAGTGAGGCGGGCCAATGATTGCACAATGTTTGAGTTTTATTGTTTCCAGCTGCTACGATCATTACTAAACGTCAAGGAGATGCAACATTTCCTGTCAACTTAACGACAGTAATCACTTCCCTCTCCCTGCACTCCACTGAATACTCCGCCACCCAGCCCAGCCCTGCGAGGTGCGGAGATGAGGCTTCTTCATCATCTTTATTGGATTCCTCCTCCAAACCAAATCATGGTAAACACACACTACATCATTTTCCCATATTTTCTCATATACTGTAGACTGACTGCAGCTGCTGGAATTATTGGATAATAATAAACTTCTCTGTCCGTTCATAGAAATGTTCCTGAGTGAGTTACTGAACCCGCAGCACTCCGGTGCTTACCTTCAACGCAAAACCAAAAAATCTGTCATGATCAATGTCGAGGAGCTTGGTAACGAGTTGCCTCTCTCTTTCTCTTTCTTACCGTCCTCTCTCCCTGTGTGTCTGTCAGGCAGGTGAATGCCCTGCAGACAACACACCATAGACTGACTTTATTTTCTGAAGGTGTTTCCGAGTTGGCAGAAGCTACACAGGTATCACAGCTGAAGTGAGAGAGAGAGAGAGAGAGAGAGAGAGAGAGAGAGAGAGAGAGAGAGAAATAGATCTAAGGGAGACGAAGAAGTTGCGGTAAGTGGCACGTAAGGTTGCACACTGAACTGTTTTGATGAAAATTGCCGGGGTTTTGTTACCATTAGGGAATGATTCTGTCTTAGGCGAGCTGCTGAGATAGTTTTCCTGTAGGTTGAACAGGCTTTTCTTTTCTTTTTTGGTGCCATAAAAGAAATGTAAGGAGCCTTTCTTTTCAGCATTGTAAGCATCATACATAATACTATAAACTGATTTTACAGAAAGTTTTTACAGAAAACTACAGCGTGGGAGTGTGATCTTGCACACATGGTCCCCCAAAAAAGGCCATTACAAAGCTATTGTAAAGAAAACATCCTCTGAATTATCTTTTTTATTCTAGTTTAACAGAAATATTGTGGGGTCTTTTGTCAATGCGTGCTAAAGAAGCTGCACCTGACTATAATAAATTGCGTTTGGCTCATCCCACCTCATGCAGGTCAGGTGTGTCAAGTGTCAGAAAAATCTATATGTGTGACTCCCACCTACTCTTGTAACTAGGGTTGGGTACCGAAACGCGGTGCCAATAGGGCACCGGTTCCGACGTAAACGGTAGTAACGAGACAGAATAAGAACGAAAATTTCGGTGCCTTATTTCGGTGCCTGACTTTTATTTTTTTAGAAGCATCGCTGCACGGGACACTACGTTACCGTTAGCTAGTAGCTGGATTAAACACAATGGTTGAAATCCTGACAGCTTACGTTAAGCGGTGTAAAGTGTGACTGTATTTCCCTGTAGAGGATTCCAACACCGGGACGTAACAGTCTGACTGCAGCTGCCGTTGTCGGAAAAACAACACAGACGGTGCTTTTACTTGAAATTCGCCAGCCTTGTGGTGCATTTTAAATTATTGTAAAATACCCTTTTCCCATCTGGTGCTTGTTTTTGTCGTTTACCAGCAATTTACTGGTGAAATAAGTCATTGTTATAAGTTATTGTTATTACATTATTAATCAATCATTTAATTTTGACCATATGGTCTTAGCAATAAACAAGTCGTTCTTTAATGTCGCCAACTTTCGTTTTGTGCTCCTTTTTTTATATTTTATATTATATACATTATAAATATATTATATATATTTCCGTTCAGGCACCGGTTCAGGCACCGGCACCGTTTTAAAAGTATCATTTTAGCAGCGGTATCAGAAAAATCCCAAACGATACCCAACCCTACTTGTAACTGCTGACAATCTGTCGCTAATCTTTAACCAGCACAGTGTATCGCACCATACGCTGGAAACAACCACGAGCCACTTACACAGGTGTCATCTCTGAAGGTGAACACATACGCACTCAGTGGTCACATGAAAACATCCTCACTCTTTTACTCAGACAAATACACACACACGCATTTCGTTTTTGCCTTATGGTACAGGGGGGCTCGTTTCCTCACACAAACAAACACTCCTCTGCATTCCCACCTCCCCCTCCACTCGATGTGTGTGTTCTTTTTAAACTTCGCCCGGCTTTTGATCTGAGCCACGGATGGTACTCCTGCCTGCTGCCCTGCTCCCAACACCCACATATAGGGTGTAAAGAGAATTATTCATTGTTTTCACCACACAACAAAAGTGTTTGAGCTCAAAGAGCAGCTGCCTTCACATAGTTAATTTAACATTGATGGGGCAGCAAGCCGCACTGATGATTGGAGGTTTTCTGTTCATTGCCATTCCATGATAGTGGTGTGCTAATTAAAAATAGATGGTGGTGAAATTAGCCAAAAATGTGAATTCAGATCAAAACGTAGCCGTACCATGTGGCTGTATACAAAAGAATGCATCCAAACAATTCACATGGTCACCAATTAAATCAAGTATGGAAACAGAAACTCAATTGGTTTGCAATTGTGCAGAAAGAGAGACCCTCCATCATTAAAACAGCTCAACTCTGAGAAGCAATGACTCAGCAGGTTGTTTCTTTTAATTTATTTTACTTTACTTTACAAGATAATTTATTCTACGGGTCAAATAGTTTCCTGATCATTTCATAGTAAGGAAATGACTTGTAACCTTTTTTTAAATTACATTTTCAGCAACTATTTTGATAATTGATACATTTTTGAGTCACTTTTCAAACTAAAATTACAAACAATTGTGGGTTCCATTTTTTCTTTAGGTTATATCATTGTAAGTTGAATATCATCTTCCTTTGTAGGGCTGCAACTAATGATTATTTTCATAGTCGATTAATCTGTGGATTATTTTCTCAATTAATCGATTAGTTGTTTGGTTTATGAAATGTCAGAAAATGGAGAAAAATGTTGAATAAGATGACGTCCTCAAATGTTGTGTTTTCCACAACTCATAGATATTCAGTTAACTGTCAGAGAGAAGTGAAGAAACTAGAAAATATTATATAGGATTTTTGCTTTATTTTCATAAAAAAGGACTCAAACTTAATCGATTATCAAAATATTTGGCGATAAATGTAATAGTTGATAACTAATCAATTGATCTTTGCAGCTCTAATCCTTTGACAAAACAAAAATCTGAAAATGTCACTTTGGGCTGTGAAAAAAAATGTGATTGATAGTTTTCATTGTTTTGTGAAATTTCATAGACAAAACAATCAATTGATTTAATCAAGTAAATAAATCAGCAGATTAATAGATATTACAGCACATGTGACTTTGATTTCTTGAGTCTAAATTGGCAGACTTTCGCTTAATTCCATCACATTGGTAGCTTAACTTTATTATTAGGTCAGCTGAACATGTACAACTGTAAAATGTGTCTTTGTTTGTAACTGTAAATGACAGTGAAGCATACAGTTTAACACATATGGAGAAGAAGAGAGAATACAGTTTCCAAAAAATAAATGAATACATGGATTGAAATGGTTTTAGCAGTTTAGTTCTTTCAAGGAAATCCCTGTGGATATCAATAATGGCTGACTCTGCCCACACTGTGTAACTACAACATCATTTCCTGGTTCCATCTCAAAAACTCATATAAATGAGTGAGCTGCATCATGTTCTGTCTATAATCAGCATTAAATTGCATAGTCCTGTCCTATGACAGGACCCACAAAATTAAGTATCACCAAATACAACACACTAACATATTTTCTGCTGTGCCTCTCTTCTCTGGGATAAAGAGAACACAGAATAGTGCTAATTGAGACAGGACAGACAGTAGCTGCTCTTATGCTCATCAGTGCAGTTCACTGCTGAGGAGAGGCTGCTGAAAGCCTGCGCCAGATCTCCTCATGCACCACTGATTGCAACTACTTGGCCTGATTTTGGCCTGGACTAGCCCTCCACTATTGTGTCCCAGCTCACCGCCCAGTGCCCAGTGCCTGCTGCCACTAGCCCATTACTCGCTGCCCGGTGCCCAGCGGTACGTTGACCTGGAGTCCCACAGGCTTTCACCCAGCACAGAGGAAAGGTTTGTGCCAACAGTTAAAGATGTGCAGTGGTGTGCACCATCAGCTGCGAGGAGTGATCACCAACTTCACAATAACAAATTGATACACACGGTACAGGGAGCCAGTAGTGATTGGCAATCTGGTTTCCAAAAAAGAGGGAAAACTAAACTAAAGCATTATATAGATGGAAAGTTTCTTGTCATTAAACATATCGTCACATCGTACTAAACGAGGATTCGCAGGATTTCAAATGACAAGTAATATTATAAGACAATCAAGCCGTCATTTTGTCACACTGTCAAAATAACACAATACTTTTCAATAGATATGATAATTGTGCATACTGTCAGCTGGAACAGCAACCCAGCCGTGACTTCAGTCCATCACAGAGAACCAGTCGGTTGCTCAAGCTGTCAGAAAGTTTGCTGGTACACAATCCCAGCGAGGCAGCATCTTGTAACTTCACTTCTTATTTTGTTCCTGTGCCAGACTCCTTCCCGAGCCAAACTAGGAAATGAGACTCTCTCTGAACCTGGTAGACTGAACAGAATGTGAGAATTGACAGGTATGGCAGCGTCTGCCAAACTGTGAGGCTTCCTGCCTCTGCCATCCCATCGCACTCCGGATCAATCTCCATGACTCACTGAGCTCATATCCACATGCCGTTTCCTATCAGCTGGGAAGTTAATGTACAGGTTAATTATCCAGGCAACTCTGTTTGGAGAAAACAGAATCCGAGCCAAGAGTGGTTTGTTAGGCCAGCATTGTTGTTGTCATCCGTGATATTCTCAACTTACCACTCCTCTCAGATCGTGATAAATCAGTCAATAAAGAAATGCCAGAAAGCAAGTATCATTTGCAAGGCTGGTGACTTGATGACCTGGACAAATGAAGGCAGATGTTGTAAAATCACTCAGCTGCTGCTTATAAGTCTACAGTAAACACCAACAAATCAGCAGCCAAATATTGCTTGTGTAGAGAATGCAATTTGTCATCTTCATCATAAAGAACTCAAAGACTCCTGAAAAATTACCAGTTCATGATTCACAAATCAATTTTCACACACACTATGAGGCCTCTATTGTCTTCATCCATCTCCATCCTACGCTACATGTCACATAACCATCAAGCATTGTAAGATCACCAAGAGAGGCTACAGACACTTCCATCTCAATTTCTGTCAAAACTATGTGACAAACAGCGCTGTTTTTAAGTTGCCCTGTCTACAGTTTCCAGCTCCTTCCTATTTTTGTCTCTTTTGTCTCTACTTTGCCTCCTTTGACTTGCTCAGCTCCACCGTTCCTCCAGCGCTGGGCCTGACCACAGCTTAGTGCTTCACAAAGCATTAACGCCTGTAGATGAAAGGGGGTCTACAGTAGGATTAGGGAATGGTTGTACATGCCCCAAAGATTGAGGAATGCTCTCCTGCCCCACTCAAGGACAGGCTCAAACCATCCAGACTCGTATGGAGCAAAAGAGACAGCACTCTCAGATCTGGACAGCAGTGAGAGGGTCTTACTGTAAGCCTCATGTGAACATGTTCACATGCATATACTTTGGGGGCGTTCACATACTATGCTGCAGAGACCCACCATTAAAGTAAGAAATGTTAAAAAGAAATGCATATAAAAAAGGAACATTTACAAGTAAATTAATGTTTTTGTTTCACATTTTAGTTTTAATAAGCGTAGCCTCATGGGACCCTAAACTTCAGAGAGGTGATGGCTACACTCCATGTATCACAAGACAAAGCAACTGGCTTTCCTTCATCGTTACGAATGATGCCATGATTCTCTACATCAACTTGCAGGGTGGTTGAATTCTTGTTATGGCTATCCTTATCTCACCCTTAATCTAAGATCAATAAGAATGGGCGTAGCTCTGAGCACGACCAAGCCGTAGTAGCCGAACCCTCATCAAGATGCAGACACAGGAGTATGCTAATTTTACCCTACATCCTAAGGAAGTAAAAAAACAACAAAAAAGAGGCTTCATTAAAAAGACCATACATTATTCAGAGAGCAGCAGGCCAGAGGAATGGCTTAAGGCCAATTATCCACTGCTGGAATCTTCCCCTGGCTGCTCTGCGCTAAATGTCTCTCTTTTGTGTGTGTGTATATATATATATATATATATATATATATATATATACACACACACACACACACACACACACACACACACACACACACACACACACAGATATATATATGTATAGATTCTTTTTTGTTAAATGAAAATGCAAATCATGAAAGGTAGTGATTAAGCAGGGTTACATGGTAGCCAGAGGGCTTGATGAGTGACCTATTTCTAGTAACAGCAAGACTCCTAATGTCAGTCTACTTAGGCCAGGATGAAAAAGGTAAAGCTATTGAGACGAGAAGAGTGTAGAACAATGACGTTGTGGACAATGCTTTTGCTCTAAACCTTTGTAGTACTAGAAAGGTATTTATTTCATTTAAACAGGTAAGCCCCACTGATGATGGAAATGTCTTTTGTAAGGGCGACCTTACCGAAGATGCCAGCATAAAGATGTCTGTGATGCAGAAAGTTGTCTTATTCATATGATCTCCCAAGTCATCCACATTCATGTCAATGTTTTTTTGTTATGTTTAACATCTTTCAAATATTCCCATTTATTACCATTTATGTGTAATATTTGATGTCAACCCTCTACATAGGCCTCATGTTCCTTTAACTGATTTTTAGGGCTGCAACAATGAATCAATAAAATTCGATAATTAAAAAAGTTGGCAACGAATTTCATTATCGATTCGTTGTATCAATATGCCACTCAGTCACGGAGATTAAAAAAAAAAAAAAAGAGCAGAGCAGCGCAGAGCAGCGCAGAGCAGCGCAGAGCGAAAGAAAAGAAAAAAGAGCAGAGCGGGAGTAGAGGAAATACGGAGAGAGACCGGAGCGACCCGTAACGTTGTTCTGACACACATGGCGGAGGCAGAGAAATCAGTATGACCTAAGTCATCCAAGGTGTGGGAGCATTTCACACTAAATAAATCGAAAACGTGTTAATTGCAAGATAAGCAAAAGCGACATGGCATGGCACGGGCGCACCACAGTGATGATTCAGCACCTAAAACGTAAACATGTTGGAGTCCTTGATGAGGAGGAAGGGAGTTCAACAGCAGGGTAAAGTCACTACAGAATCCTACTTTTGTTCCGTTTTAAGTGTTGGAACGTAACGTCCCTATAGTAGCTCTTCTGGTGCTGGTGTGGTGTTTACTCGTTATCCAGCTTGACCAGCATGACAAGCTAGCGTTAGCTCGTTAATAACAGTAGTAAGAGCAGGGGTGGTATAATTTGCAAGACTAAAGACACGTTTTTATTCACTCGCCTTTTTTAGCCCATTAATTTTTCAATCTATTGTCATGTATATATTCTGTGCTTTGTCCCATATCAGTTATTGTACTTTTTAATTTCATTTTAAAGTTCTTTACAGCACTTGGTCATCTTAAGCTGTGTTTAAATGTGGTGTACAAATGAACTTAACTTGCACTTACTACAATGATGGTAATAATTTAATGAATAAGCTTCAAGTGAACGTGTGTGTGTGTGTGTGTGTGTGTGTGTGTGTGTGTGTGTGTGTGTGTGTGTGTGTGTGTGTGTATCTGCTCTTTGGGTTACTTACCTTTACACAACTATTAACTAAAACAACAAGTATGTATGTAAGTATGTATTGAGTTGGTGTAAATTAATGTTTTTTTGTTTTTTGTTTTTTTATCCGAATCCGATTAATCGAAAAAATAATCGACAGATTAATTGATTATTAAAATAATCGTTAGTTGCAGCCCTACTGATTTTGCACGGTCATAGAGGGTCACATATTCCGACTCCTTGGATTGTGATTCATAACTGAACTGTTGTTCCTCAACATCTGTCAGGGTGTGAACTGGGTTTCTCTTGTTATTACAAAGGAGAAATAACACATTTCTCTGCAGTTACGGGACTCATTTTTCAATGTCTTTTTTTCTCTCTCAATGGCAGGGTGTTCACACACCCCCCCACACTTAGCCAAGATCAGGGGTCAATATCCTAAGAGACAGGTTAAGTGTGTATATGTGTATGTAAGGTATTCACATATTCAAGCAGAGCAAAAGGAGAGAAAACTAAGAAACAAGCATTTGACAGCTGTCAGGAAGCAAAAGTACAGCAGTACGGTATGAAATTCCCTTCATTCAGTAACTGGTAGGAATCCCATCATCGAACTACTGCCTCTGCAAACTATGGGATATGTTACTGGGCAGGTTCAGATGGACAGGAAGTGGAAGAGAAACAGGAAGGAGGAGAGTCAGTGGCTACTGGACGTCATTGCCAGATCAGATCGCACAGCTGCTGGGACACAATTTATTAACACTGGAACATAGGGAAGTGTGTGTGTGTGTGTGTGTGTGTGTGTGTGTGTGTGTGTGTGTGTGTGTGTGTGTGTGTGTGTGTGTGTGTGTGTGTGTGTGTGCGTGCGTGCGAGACACAGAGGAAATCATGTGGCAACAGCCTGCCCTACTGTCAGTCATCCTGTCACAAGACTTGCACAGTGTGTCCCATTGTGTGTGTGTGTGTGTGTGTGTGTGTGTGTGTGTGTGTGTGTGTGTGTGTGTGTGTGTGTGTGTGTGTGGGGGGGTGGGGTGAAGGTAATTCAACATGCATCAATCTGAAGCTGTTTTCCAGCCGTCTCCTTCACTTTAGGCAGATTCTTCCAGTGTTTCCAGTAGCATTTAATTGTCCCAGAAAAACTGTGTCTATGTGTCTGTGTGTGTGTTTGTGTGTTTGTGTGTGTATGTCGAGCCTGGGCCTGCTCCTGGTCCTGCCCAGTAATGAGAGAAGACAGTGCATCAGCAACAGAACCCCAGACCTGTCTGGTGCATTGGAGATATATGGGGTGACCAGGCATCTGAACCCTATTTGACACACACAGGCGCACACATGAGTGCACATGCTTGCATGCTAGCTCGTACACACACACACAAACACACAGACAAACACCCCAGGGACAGCTAAGGAAGGGCAGATGAGGACATCTATCTCACACTGACCAGAGGTTACCCTGCCCACGACCAGCACAAACAAACACACACCTTCTTACCATATCCGCACCTATGTTACCATCTACCTGTTTTTACGCACAGTCTAATAATTAGGGCTGTCAATCGATTACTAATTACATACTAGAGATGGTCCAATACCATTTTTTGCTTCCCGATACCGATTCCGATACCTGAACTTACGTATCGGCCGATACTGAGTACCGATCCGATACCAGTGTGTCATATATTTTATTATGTTTTAAGAACTGTATACTATCCCTGTATGGATGTGATATTATTTCTATCTTTGTTGTCAGTCTGGCTCAGATTAAACTCTTTGTGAAACATGAATGCCACAGAACGTTCTTTTATTCTCCAGTTTGACAGTCAGTTATAACGGAAAAAGAACATAAATAAACTACTTTAACGTATTTTTTATCGTGGTATCAGATCGGTGCATAAACTCCAGTACTTCCCGATACTGATACCAGCGTTTTAGGCACTATCAGAGCCGGTACCGGAACATCTCTATTACATACTCTGTGATTAATGAATCGAAATTAATCGCATACATAATTAACGGTGCCTGAACCTATACTTTTTAAGAAAGTAAAAAAAGAAAAGAAAAAAAGGGTACTAAACAACAGTTGGTGACATTAAAGAACGGCTTGTTTATTGCTAAGGCCATATGGTCAAAATTAAATGTTTAATAATAATGTATAACAATAACTTATTTCACTAGTAAATTGCTGTTGAACGACAAAAACAACCACCAGATGGTAAAGGACATTTACAATAACTTCAAATGCACCACGAGGCTGTAGTTTACCAGTTTCATTGAACAGTCTGTGTTGTTTCTCCGACAGCAGCTGCAGATGTTGAATCCTCTACAGTAAAACACAGTCAAACTTCACACCGTTTAGCGTTAGCTGTCAGCATTGTAACCGTGTTTAATCCAGCTACTAGCTAGCGGTAGGCTAACGTTAGCTGCTGTCGAGTATAGTGTTAACTAGCGTCACGTGCAGCGGTGTTTGTGTTGCCTGTATCGTCTTCAGAGCATCAGAGAGAAGCGCAGACATATCAGTGGCACCAGATTTCGGTAGCCAGGGTTGGCAGGAAGAAGATTTTTACAAGTAAATGTTCTAATTAATGATCCAGGCAGCACATTCTCGTCTCCCTCCTTCATTTTACAGTCCAATGGTGGCTAGAACGGCTCCGGGTCAAACCTCAATATGGATTAATCTGCGTTATTTTTTTTAACGCGTTATTTTTTCAGATTAATTAATCAAAATTAACGCGTTATTTTGACAGCCCTACTAATAATACAAAAATATTTGTAACATTATTTAACAATGAATAATGACGTTGCATGGTTCTCCTTTTTCTTGACACAGCCCTATTTCTGATATCCACCATTACCAGAGAGCCCAAAACATGAAGAATAAACTAGGCAACAGACAAAAACACGACAGTTTGTGTAGATGGGGGAGAAATTATTTCACAAATATACTAATTTTTCGGATAACAGAAGATTTTCAGGCACAGGCATAGATCTGGATATGAAAGGTAGGGATATGCCCCTATCAAAGTCAAGGTGCAAGTGAACTACCCCTACCAAGAATGAAAAAGTAATGATGTGGCAACAATCAGGCTATAAAACATGTTGTCGACTATCTGTAGCACTTTGTAAGGTGAATGGATGATGGTGAATTTGAAACAGTTAGTATTTGTACTTTAAACGATTCAAACGTCAAAGAATTGAAAATATTTTATTGCTAAATACATAACATCAGTCAGTTAACTTTATGTTTAAATTCCAGATAAGTAATATGTGAATATTGAATGAAGCAAGCGTTTGCATAATAATCTCTTTATTTCGGTGTACGTGTGTGAAGGGGAGAGTGCACACACCAATATTCATATTGGTCATTCGACAAAGAATGTACCAACCGAAGTTAAAACTAAAGCTCTGCCCTTGGTCACAGGGTCACTCACTGAGAAAGAGGATAATGTGCAGGTTGAAATAGCCGTGTTTATAAATATCTACATACATACATTCAAATACTGTATCGGAACAGAATGATGTCATGCACACTGCCACATAAAAACCATGTTAACTAGAATGCACCCCAACCTCCAGGCTGCTGTAACTTCAATTAGTCCTCTGAGATCACCAGTGTCCTGGATTCACAGATAAAACTGAGAGGGAGAGAATTCTGCTCCTATCCTCCCTTCCAGGCAATTTTCAGCCCAAATCTGGACTGACGATTAAGTAGGATTATGTGCTCTATAGCGAGTTTTTGCAAAAACCATGTCCTGTGCTCAAACCCTGTGAGAGGGTGTGTGTGTGTGTACGTGTGTGTGTGTGTGTGTGTGTGTGTGTGTGTGTGTGTGTGTATGTGTGTGTGTGTGTGTGTGTGTGTGTGTGTGTGTACGTGTGTGTGTGTGTGTGTGTGTGTGTGTGTGTGTACGTGTGTCTGTGTGAGTGTGTACGTGTGTGTGTGTGTGATAAAGAGAGAGAGTGAGAGAGAGACCACCGAGAGCAGAGGAGAGCAAGCTTTTGTTCCAACTGAGCCCCTAATTAGCCAGGCTAATTGAGCTGTTAATTGATCTGTTGTCTTAATTAAACATCTCCTGACACTTCTTTGGTCCTTGTAGTTGGGAATCTGAGGGATAAGCGTGCGCACGTGTGTGTGTGTGTGTGTGTGTGTGTGTGTGTGTGTGTGTGTGTGTGTGTGTGTGACACAGAGGTAGCTAGCCCAAACAGATGATGATAATCTGAGTGTGCTGATGACTCCATTAGACACTTTGGCTTGTTTTAGTTTGGGGCCAAAGCCATCATTATAGATTTGTTTGGGGTTATTTTGGCGGTGAAATGCATTTAAAGTACAATCTGATTACATTAATCTATGCGAGATGTACTCTGATAAAGCTGGCAATTTCAACGAAATCTGTTGACTGACAGGCGAGAACTTTAATCACTTGCTCAGCCAGAACTGATCCGTGGGTTTGAAAAAAACAGACCCACTGGTTTCTTTATATGATGTTACTGTAGCTCTGAGTTTTATTATTTATTATCATATCACATCTGGAAGCAGGTAAGACGGAGCTGAAAGAATTTTCCCTCCATTAAAAAGCACACAGCGACAGAATTAAAAACGTCAAATCTTGATAGAGAAACCAAGCTGAGGAAGCGCAGAGGAAAAGATGTGTTCAGTGAACCGCTGTCAGTTTCATTTAATGTCTTTCAAGCTGTAATTGCTCCTGAAATCAAGGAAACTTTATGCAAAACTGCAATAAAGAAGAGGTTACAGTTACAGAGTTGATAGTCACCTGGATAGTCATCTCTCTGCCACTTCCATCTACTGTGGATATACGAACACTTATATTAATCTATTTCGGGGGAAACAAAAGTGAACTTCAATTTCTACTAAATTTTGTCTTCAATGTTTTATCTAAAAGGACCCCATGCTACTAATATGAGCTACAAGTTATAATAAAGTTGTATAAATGTCATACATGTTTATTTATATTGAAGCATATTTTTTTAAGGGTACATTGAGCAAACATTTTTTCTCCTAAACAAATCCCCAACCATGCCATTTTTTTTCTTTCCATTCTTCACCCTTTTAGTCTCTGTTGCCATTATCCTCCATCACCATCTTGTTGCCCTCATCCCTTCATCCTCTCATTCATGTTTTCTGTGTCCAAGTCTGGGAAGGACAGGAGTTGGAGAGCTGTCCGGTGGTCATTTCCTCCTTCAGCACACACACACACACGGATATGCTAATATCTGGAACATACTGTGTGTGCTGTATGTGTTTGTGTAGGCGTGTCTCCATGTGTGTCTGTTTGTTCGTATCTAGGGGAAGGATGCAAAGCGGAGATGCTAACTTTATCATCTGCTTGGAGGGGCGGTGGCAGATGGCGCTCCAGGGTGCTTGTGACACCGGTGTTTCCGAGCCGACTGGGGAGTACATGAAAGACAGACTTTGTCGCCATGTGGCCAGCGGGTGTCAACAAGGATGTGATGAAGGAAGACCAGTGGCATGAGGAAACGAGGAAGGACGAGGAGAGGAGGAGGAGACGGGCATCTTGAAATTCTTATATAGTTTCAGAGAATGATTAATTGAGTATGGTAATGGTTAACAAGCACAGAGTGATTTAATCTTCTTGGGAATGTGGCACAGATTAACTGAAGCGCTGCGACTGAGCTGACCCTTGAGCTCAGTGGGAGGAACAACAACAAACTTGGGTGGAGATACAGTATAGTCACATTAATTTGGGATATGTTGAGAAACACTTTCGAAAAGCTTTTGATTCTGCATAGCTCTGAGACCTCAACTAAAGGTTCGACCACTTCACTCTGGTGTAACTATTTACTGGTGAAACTGAGCTAAGAAGTTGACAGGTTGGCAGTAGGGATTCTTGAACTCCATACTTAATAAAAACACAATATATAGTCCCACATATATAGAAACCAGGAGCTACAGTCATTTACTTGTGAGAGGAACGTTTTCTCTTTTAATCAATGTGCCTTTGCCTGGGCTTTCAATAATCAAACAAGCCAAGCACACCATGGCAGATGTCACGTCCATACTATGTGGACAATTAAAGAGGTTACCATGGCAGCACAGGGTGGTCAGACACTGACAAATCTATTATAGCTGTAACCACTGTACACCACGTTAAAAACACTTAGTTTTTAGAATTTGAAATTTAGTATATTTAATTTAGAAATGTGTGAACCATGTGTAATAAATAGAAATACCATTTCTATGGACCATAAATGACCACTAATTATTATATACAGGCACTATTTGATGCTTTTTCATGGATCTTTAAGTATTCTTAACATGTAAAGACATACTGTATTTACACCCTTATATGAGGGCCACAAGGAAGCCACCGTCCTCTGAGGCTGCAGTGGTTGTAAGAATAATAAAACATGTCCAGTGGTTTTAGGACCTCTGGCTCCCCAGAGATGTAACTTTTAACTCCCCGCTAACCGCTCATTATGTTTACGAGCTGCACTCGATTACAGACACCAAAGAAACTCCATGTCAACTGAGATTTCTGTGTTCGTAACAGGCTCAGATAGCTGAGTGGACAGAAGTTATCCCAACGCTGCAACGCTCCACATACAGCATCTCCACTGACAGCATTTCAACCTTAATTGGATCTTTGTCAGGTCATAAAAAAACACCAGATCTAGCTGCATGATTAAGAACTACCCTCCGTGTTGTGGCCCAACTTATCAGAGAGTACAATCCAATAGGATTTACCATCAGAGAGAAGCGCAATATATCAACTTCCACATCAGCACAGAGGAAGTGCTAGTGCAATGTTGCACGTCTGCGCGCAGAACTGTAAACAGTAACGCTTACACTGCACTGTTTATGACAGATATGACCACAACTGTAACTCACGGCCTTCTGGTTTTCATCTTAAGTGTTAAAGATAGCAAAATGTCAAAGTGTCAGTAATAATTCTTCATGTCAGGTTCCGTCCTAGCTAATAATTCACTCTGCTACTACACTGTGTGAAAAAACAGCAACAGACCAAGTGTTAAAGCTTGATATCAGCTGTCCTCTCGTGTTAGGGCAGGAAGGTTCATACTCAGGGATTCTTCACACTTAATGTAAACAGATCAGCTTGGCAGAGGATCCAAGTGTACTCCTCTGGAACACATTATGTATGTCAAATAAGGCTCGCTAAAAGGTTTTCCAGGTTTTTCGCTCATGTGTGATAGTGTGGATGTGCCGGAAAGAGAAAACAAAGATTAGATTAGAAGGAGGCAGGGGCGGTGTTAATGGAACACACATTGATCAATACATTAAGGTGTGAGGTCACTGGAAGTTCAAGCTCGCCCACAAGTATCTGGGGTGTCACCCATGGTGAATAAGATCACATCAGCTTATGTGAGTGAGTGTGAGACAGATCAGGTTTAGGGTAAAAGTTGCTGTGTGTCATGTAGGTGTATATTTGGGTGTTTAGTCTGCCATAGGTTTGTGTCCAGTGCCGGTCCATTGGTGATGGAGTTGGTTCATGCAGGACCACATGGCCAGCTGTAACCGGTGAGTGGGTGGGAGGAGGCGGAGTAAACAGGAAGTCATTAGTACACTTCCTGCAGCTGCTTTACACCTACTGACCACATGGACTGACTGGAATAAATTCAGTAATAAACTCAATATTAACAGGTGTTCCTCTCCACAAGCACTAACACATGCTTCATTTCATTTCATTTTTTTCAGGGAACTATTTCTGAGTTTGCAAAAAGAGGAAATATCCAAAATTACATCCGTTTGCTCAGATGAGCCATTGAACTAAGAATGGGAAAGTCCATTACACTCCAGAACAGAAGGAAACAAGTCCAAAATGTGCATATGTGGGTGGAGTGTCTGTGTGTGCATGTGCGTGCGTGCGTGTGTGTATATGCGTTCATGGCCGTCTGCCTGTATGCGTCTGCTTGTGATTGAGTCAGGGTGCATTTCTCTGTTTGAGGGAAACTTTGACAGCCTGGCGTCTTTGTTCTAAAGTTCAGACAGGGAAGCAGATGGCTCTTCTCAGTGTGACTTAGCAAGCTAGCTAGCTGCGGAGTACGACTTCACCGCCTCTGGTGGTGCCACTGATAACACCGTATAGAGGACAACAGCCAAACTATAGATTGAGCCTGTCAGCCACATTTATTGTAACTGAAGAAGTGAACATTATGTGACTAAAACAAGGTTAGGGCTCTTTCATGTTTCTGCTACTTCAAACTCATTTCAACTGTTATGTATATAGTTATTGAGAAATGTCCTTTCATACAGTTTATCATCCTCTGAGGCTCACAGAATTCAAACATTTTAAGGTCTTTACATCACTCCAAAAATAATTTTCACCAGCCTAAAAAGTAATAACAGCATTTAATTTCTTGTGTTCAGCTGTAACAGTGTGGAGTAGTCTGTGATAAAATGATAGTTCTGTATTTATGAAAATTATTTGTATTAGAGCTACTGCTGAGCTGTTAATCACCACACAGTCACCATCCTGCAAACAGAACAAGGAATGTCGTCTTATGAGACAAAAAAGGTGGTAAGATGGACGCAATAGGGGACAGCTATTATACTGATTCAACCACACCTCTATTTTACCAGTGTCACTGGGAACAGTAACTATCAGAGGACCATATTGGTATGTTACAGACTTTATTAAATCAGAAACATTTTCAGGGCCAGATTTATTGGGTCACATTCATAGGCTTGTTCCCAACTATAAACATGCTGCTTCGTCGGCATAATCAAAAGCAAATTTAACTAACCGCTTCACCAGACAATTCTCCTGCTCGTAAAAGCTCTCCATTTAAAACCAAGCTTGGTTTAGGTTGTTTTCTTTATATGCCTGCTACTCCTGTATACGCCACATCACTCTGATCAGCTGATTCATCCCCTCCTGTCGAGACATTGTTTCCAAATAAAACGGCTCCACCACAAGAATCCAGACCTCAAATTCTAACTCCTTATTTGAAAAACCACAAACTTTATCTCCAGTGGCAATATTCTCCTTCTTTTTACTCGCTCTCTTTCTGCCGCTTCACAAGACGTTTGGTCTTTAATGTATTTCAGAGAACATCTGCTAACTATCACTGTACCTCGTGGGATTTCCATTTAGCCCAGTTAATTACTCTATCAAGCCAGGTTCATTATCATATTCCTCCTCTTAAAAAAATGCACCCGACACTGTGCCACTGTGTGCGTGTGTGTGTGTGTGTGTGTGTGTGTGTGTGTGTGTGTGTGTGTGTGTGTGTGTGTGTGTGTAGGTGTAGGTGGGTGAATGTGAGTGTGTATCCAGAGATGTGCACACGCTGGTGTACGTGTATGTGCATGGCTCCGTCTTAAACACATTCCTAATTGCAAGTGGTTCAGCCATAATACTCATGTTAATGAACCAGAGCCGTCTATAGGAGCCAGCTCTGGAAGTCAAGTAGGGAATCTGTTAGTTTGCCTCTCTGGGGAGGACAAGTGAGGTGGTATTAATCTTGATGAACAACAGCCCTGTGACTTGAGCTTGTCTGTATCATTCCCTACAGAGGTTAGTCCAGGTGACTGATGGCACAGCCTCTCTATCTCAAAGGAGTAGAATGTAAAGAGCTTCATTTGAGAATGAGACACCCCACGTTTAGAAAATTTAGACACTAAAATTGTTGGCTTGTTAACATTATTCATTCTTTAAGTGATTAATCCACATATGTGCCAACAGGCAGCCTACGCCAGCATGCAAGACACACCACAGACAGACCCCTGCAGCACAAGTGACCAATATGACCTTAAAATATTATTGCTGTTCCCTACAAAACCTTTCTACCACAACAAAATAGTACAAGACCAGCAGGGTGTGTAGTTTAACAAATGCGGAGACATTTTTCACCCAGGTCAAACTTCCCCTTCAGGGATCAATAGACAACAACAAAATAATACATCAAGAAACACTGTCTCAATATGGTTACCAAGTGCTTTAAAACGACACCCTTTATAATGACTTCACTGTGCTATCATTTATAAAGTGTTTTCAAGTGAGTGACTATTGTTTTGTATTTAGAGGTCACAGAATTTAAAGCATCGCCAGCTGTTCTGCTAAACAACCATCAAAGGAAAAACCATCACAGATCCATCTTCTATAATGTATGAGCTGGAAAGCTTGGCAGGATCAGAAAAGCCATCGAAAAGTAAAAGGTTACTGGTTCAAAAACAAGCCTTGACCTCAAGACTACTACAAATACTGAGAACTAGTAATTACGAGTTGACCTTAAATGCTACAAAATAAGTACCAAAAACAGGAAAGACACCAAGAAGTATTCTACAGACGTGTAGACCAATGTCATCGTTATTAAACAATAATAACTTCTAATATTGGTAAGGCGGCTCATTTTACAGCCAAAATAAACCATTTGTTAAAAACAGGTTAATATCGTATTATGCATTAGGATCCTTTTTTTCTGTTGCTAGGACACCGTGACCGGAATAATGACTGTACTAATATTAGTTAAGAATACATCTGTAGGGCTTTTATTAAAGTTTGGGTGCTGTACCATCTCTACAGTAACACCACCCCTCCACTTTAAAAGTAAGGACTTAAGTGTACAGTTATACGTTTTTATAATATACTTTTTCAAATTGATTTACATTATACAGGAATTCTCTCAAGACCCTGCATTTGTATAACGTTGTTACAGTTTTAATTTAATCTTCTACAGTATAAATCATTAATCATTCTTGTCTTTTCATTTTGATTGTGAAATCAGCACCCACACTGAGAAGCTTCCCAGTACAGTACATACAGTACAGGTGGTTTCCCTATATGAGGATCTATACAGCAGTGGGTGTTCACCGAGTGCAGAGCAGGGAAATCTACCCTTTGATGAGATTAGCTGAGTGGTGTACTTGAAATAACCTTTCATGCGCTGCCATTATTGTATTAATCTATTCTAAAACAATTTGGTTGAATTAATTAGGCCCTACATATTTCAGCAATGCTCACAGGCTGCCTGGAAACAGATGGCTCTGAGGGCGAGCCACTTTCCAACGGATGTGTATGGCTGAGGAGTAAAATGGGAGAGAAGAGAAATAAGAATGACGAAGGAAAGGAAGAAAGCAGTGGTGTGAAAGAAAGGAAGAAAGATGTGTCACACCAACACCTCTGTATTCTGTACCTGACAGACTGACAGAAAGAGAAAATGAGTCAAAGATTAAGCAAAGGGAGAAAGTTGCTCAGGTCCTAATGCCTATCAGTTCCTCTGCAGCTGACAGGAGATTGCTAGCTTAACAACAGTTGGGCGAAGAAGGCTATTATCTCAATCCTACAGTGTTCTGGATGGGTTCAACCTTGAACAGCTTGTAGATGATGATCCTATCCATATGGTGTTTAAAACGCTCAGCGTTTCCTAAGCCATTAACCTTCAGGACACCTTGCACTTGTCCTCCACTTTGACTGACAGCTATGTGTACATTTTATAAAACATCCCCACTATTAAGTACAATTTCAAGCACTAAATTATATCCCAATCACATATAACAGTGAACCCTTAAAATAAGGCACTTTCTTATGAGAAAGAATTTCACACGGAAAAGTTACATTTAGATTTAAGTCAGAAAAAATACATTTTGTTTAACAGAATTGTCTTTATTTTGTTTCACTTTAATCATCAGGTGAGCCCACATATTTATCTGAACCCCAGGTTGGAAACCACTGGTATAAACAATTTCTTACTGGTAATTGAAATGTTAGTATTGGTCAGATTTCTATCAGGTTTTGTGTGGTTAAAATGTGCAAATACCGGTGCTCACTCAAAGGCTGAGTCTCACTTTCAAAGGGATTTGCAACAGTGCAAAGTGGTGAGGACATTTAAGATGTGTTACAGACTGTGGCGTGTAGATTTAAGAGCAGAGGAGCTTGAGTGCTGAAGTGCCGAAGCATTTACAAGCCGCTGCCACATCATGAAGGACAAGTTAATGGGTAGCAGAGAGGAGGTGGATCATAATGCACTTTGTGGCCCGGGTCCAGCCCAGTCTTGACTTTTTAACAGGAATCTCAACCTTGCCCTCAGAAAGGAAGGACAACAAAGGAGAGAAAGTGATAGCGAAGAGGGAGGGAGGAAGTAATGGAGAGGCGGAGAGACAGTAAGAAAGATGATACAGAGGTTCTGAGGATAGCTAATGTTGCCACAGAGTGCTTAGCTCAATCCAAGTCCACATCAACTCTAGTTTCAGGGTTTGGGTAATGGACATCAAACCACTGGCACTCTCTCCGGAGCCAGGGAAATTAAAGTTTTCCAACTCCTGACTTGGCAGGAGCTGTGGCAAATGATACCTTTCACCTGAGAGGGAGGGAGAGAGACGTTGCAGCGAGAGTGATGTCACTGGCAGAGCTCTCTCAAGCCATTTCAGAAACAGCTGGAGCTGGAGACGCAGCACATGAAATGAAACACAGAGGGTGTGACGTGCCAGCATCAATCTATTGTATGTTATATTTCTATGACACAAGCTGATAAACTACAAATTACTATATCACATTGCCCTAACTGCCCTCTCTTTTTCTGGCAGTATGGCAGGCTGTGGCCCATGCCAGGGTCTCCACTCTTCCCGCATCACTACCGTTTAAACTAACATGGACGTCCTGCTGCCCAACACGAGTCAGGCGGAGTGATCCCTTGTGCCTGCTTTTATTACCTTGTTGACACCAGCTGCTAGTTTTAAGCACTTTTAAATGCTGAGGCTCAAATCACAGAATTAATGCCGTTATTCCTGCCCAGCTTTCTTTTTGGCAGTGCTTTTAAGCCCCAGACTTAACAACAAGCCTGGGTTTTATGCATTCAGACAGCTGGTGGGAATAAGGCAGTTGCCAGTGGTATAAAACACTGCGTGTGTAATTGTGTGTGCGTTTATAAATGTGGTAGGCGTGTGCCTTCGTGTGTGGGAGAGCATCTGAATATTAAAAACTGTCTTTTAAAAGTTGCTTGTCCGTGGTCCAAATATTAAAATTGCACATTTGTCATATTGGTCAGTCTTTGTAAACAAGAATTTATCTGTCATGCTCAATATTTGGCATTAATAAAAGGTGATTAAAATGCGGTGGAAATGTGACATACTGGAAACCAAATGTTGCAGATTCCTCCTTCCTCTTCACCAGTTTGACACTCAACTTCCGCTCTTGCCACACTGGCACGCTTCCTTACTACTACGCCTGTGTGAAGTCACTTGCGCGCGCGTGCCCACACACACACACACACACACACACACACACACACACACACACACACACACACACACACACACACAGCTGTACCTCTCCTTATGTGCAGAGAGTGTTGATCCCAGTTCTTCTCTCACACACAGTGAACATATGTCAGTCAGAAACAAGGCAGACTCTGTATTCCTTCTTCTGAATAAAAAGTTTGCTTCTCTTTTAATACAGCACTTCTAAAGTCTCCTCACTCATGTAGATAGACCCTAAGCGATACATGGAGGTGACCTCGTTGTGTCAGTGTACGTGCACGTCTTCAAATGTGTAAGCGTGCACATGCGTGTGATTACAAAGGGAGGATCTGGGATGCCTTAGGTAAAACAAATACAGACTGATAGATGCCAACAGCACCTGTCTGATTTACATTTCCTAATTGCAAATGAATTACTAAAGAAACATTTCGCCAGCACTGACAGGCAACACGACACAGAGATGAGTTCTACCTGAAGGAGAAAGTGTTTTCTTAGAAATATTTATAGAAGGCTTACGGAACTTCCACATAAGCCAATGGTCCCCTGAAGTCTGTTTGAATGTATGTAGGAATGCAAATGTATATGTACATACATTCGCAACTGTGGAGTTTATGCAAGCTTTGACTCTGCAATGCAGACAGAAAAACAACTCTGCACACAATCTTTGTGCAAAAAACACAGCTCCTACCATTTAAAAAATTATGACTAGGGATGCAACTAGGGATTATTTTCTTTGATGTTTATTTTCTATCAATCAAATCAAATTGCAACTTGCGTTCAACCAACAGTCTTAAACCCAAAGATATTCAGTTTACATAAACATAAATCACATGGACAAGGATAAGCAGAAAATCATCACAATTGACACGCTAATTATACGCTAAGTATTTTTGCTCAAAAAATAACTTAAAGGACTAATAAATTATCCAAATACTTGATAAATTGTCTGTTGATCGACTTATCTATTCATCAACTAATTCTTTCAGTTCTTGTTATGGCACAAGAGTGTAGTCTGTGGTTGAGGTATTAGTTCTAAAAATCAACCAAAAATGTTATGATAATACAATCTTTTCAGTGTTGTTTAATTGATAGGGGACAGTTAAAAATAATTTTAATTTGTACAAAACTTAACAGATAAACACCTAATTTGCACCTGTAGTGATATGTAAAAGTCCCAGATTGTTATTTAAAACAAATCAAAATTAAAGACAAAACTAAAACTACAAGATCAAATCAGGACTGATGATGGCTTCTAGCTGAAACGCATTCAGTTCTGCCCACAATAAATAAGACTATGTATCTGTGAGGGCCGGTGTTTTGTTTCTTTGGGAATTCATGTTGTGTAGCTATTGTATCTTAGACTCACTCTACATTCTTTATAAGGTTTCAAACTCACCACCTTCCCACCTGAGTAAGAAATGGTCTTGAGGGTCCAAAACAGGTCCAACAGGTTCAGGCTGACAAAAACCTTGAGGCCCCCTTGCCCGAACTTCAGGACAACAGCAAACAACACCTGTCCTGATGATGTCATGCTCTCAAGGGTATCTCATACTCGCCTGAAGACTTATTCAGTTCCTAACCTCCTTCTTCTTCTTCACCTCTCCCTGCCCTCCCTGACACCATACACCTCCTGATCCCATTGTTCGCCACTAGTGAGCATCAACTCTCTCAAATACACCTCACAATTCATTTAACAGCCCATTTAACCTAAAAGTGATACTATTTTACTACACACTAGTATTTTGTCATCTTTATCTTTGAACTGTACACCCTGTACAGTACAGGCCCAGACTACCTCCACTCTGACAAACGACCAAACAAATGCTTTTTTTAAAAACCACAACATTTTCACATTCATTCTGCTAAAGATAGAGCAGGAAATGACAGAACACAGAGATAAAACATGAAGTAGAGGCAAGAGAGGAATGCAGGTCAAAAGTAACTCATGTGTTTGTATCCATGCAGTTATATGTAAAGAAAACAGAGGGATCAAAGCACATATAAACCCAGGTTTACTCCTTTTATCTGAACTTTTCTTGTTTCTGCGATCGGAGGTGTGTTGTGGTAGCGAGTCAGTCGTCTTTGATTTGGGAGCATGGCGCTGTCACCACCACCGAGCACAAAGACACCACACACACATACACACACACACACACACACACACACACACACACACACACAACAACAACCCAAGCAGCGGGAAACAAGAGAGGAGCAGCTGTGAGTTGCACTCATCAGTTCAGATTGAGGGAGACACAGGCAGGCTGGTAAACAGACACAGATGTACGGAGCTGAGCAGAACAGAGAGTGGGAGAAAGAGGAAGGTCACCCTTTCACAATGGGAAGGTAGCGGAAAAGTCAACAGCACTTGCTGCTTGACTAAAGCTACTGTAAAAAAAATTAATTTAAAAAATACAGGCTGGTCAAAGTGGCAAATGTTAATTATTTTTCATTGTTGAGTGAGAATGTTTTCTTTTTTATTGAAAATACTTTTTTTAAAAGGGAATATGGAATAGCTAAAGCTCTTTGATGTATATTTTCTATACATTGTTATCTGACTTACACAACATCACTGCAACAATGACCACAGTTTGAAGTCACTGGGATGTTTTCACTTGTCAAATTGTCATCATCCCAGATCTTCACTGGCCTCTAATGAGCAATAACCAAATAATATTCATTCGTGAAGAGCCCGAAGAAATTCTCCTGCCAAGACCTTCCACACACACAAGTGTGTGAAAAGTGCATTCCCTTGAGACACACAAGTGTGTGAAAAGTGTGCATTCCCTTGACACACACACACACACACACACACACACACACACACACACACACACACACACACACACACACACACACACACACACACACACACACACACACACACACACACACCTTTGTCAGCAACTGT
The DNA here is from genome assembly GCF_031162955.1 of Sander vitreus. Lineage (NCBI taxonomy): Eukaryota > Metazoa > Chordata > Actinopteri > Perciformes > Percidae > Sander > Sander vitreus. The sequence continues at coordinate 14,429,385 of NC_135874.1, forward strand.
TGCCTCCCCTGAGGGTGACACCCCACCTGGGAGCTCAATCCTGTCAATGCTCACTATCTCAGTTTCCCTTCAGTTTCACTGTAGTGTGTTCTCTCGTTACACTCATTCCCAGGGTCAGCATTGACCCCAGTCACTGCTCCAGATACTTAAGAAGGGGGCAACATGATGGCGTAATGAGGGATCATTCTTTCACGTGAGGAGTTCACTTGAAAAAAGTGACAATGAGAAAATGTCCTTATAGTGCAGGTATTAAGGGAAAAGGGGAAACAAAATGAAACCTACCTGTCGTCGCCTATGTTTTGGCAGAGAATCATTTAAGCCATGTGGTTGTTGCCTATAGAGAGAGAGCATCATCAAGAGCTCATGTTAGAGATATTATTAACTTTATTTCCCCCGAACAATAACATTATTTTTAAATGAGCCTACAATATGTACCTTTAGTGCAGGACAGACTGTAGGTTGGTGCCCTGCAGAATTGTAGGTTGAGCGGCTGATCAGTCCAGGTTTGACAGGATCTTCTGTGTCAGAATAAAGCACAGTAGGTAAGTGGACTATTATGCATTTCAACTGTAATTTCAATCCTTCTTTGACTTTCTCTCTCACTCTCAGTGGCCGCCCTTCTTACTTTACATAGAAAAAAAAGACATTGTATGTTTTCATAGAAAGCGAGATGCTTTTTTACTGAACTCCATGAACCTCCACCCCCCTTTCCCCTTTTGTGTTTTTTCTTCATCACTCTTCTCCACCACACTATGTGGTGTACTATCATGTAGCCTGTTACTATAACAAAAAATCTGGCCAGGCAGTTTCCTAGACTTTCACATATTTTCTGAGATGTATTTCCAACAACAAAACAACTTAATGTCCAAATAAACCTGCTTTAGATTTATCTAGAACACCTTAACTCTTGCTTTCCTTGTTTGCACTTTTTCCAGTTCTTAAAGAAACAAATGAGTCATTATCATGTACCACAGTTACAAATAGTTAAACTGTTACAAACTCTTCCAGTCAAGGCCTACTGATTCTATAGCCTCCAGGCTCCAGTAATGTCTAACCAGTCTGAGGTAAACATTTACCTGCAGAGCTGATCACACATTATTGACTGATCACCATCTGGAGCTAAACCATTCTCCGGTTCCTGACTTTAATTGCTAATAAGTTGGCCAGGTGTGTGTGTATATATGTGAGCACACACACAAGACGGGATGTTTGTAGTCTGCAGGAGGTAGAAGTGAAAGACCACCAACTGAACAACGAACCAGGTGGTGAAATCAAAGAGAAGACACGTCGGTCCAGCAACTGTTATCCTCAAAACAGCCAAACTCAAAACTTCAGGGGGTTCAATTTGTACTCTTTGCAGCTGCTTCTGCTAAAAACATCTGAGCTTCTGAGAGACAAACATGCTGCAGCCGTGCATTGACAACATTATTTTTGCAATGTTTGCTATATATTGACTCTAATCCATATATTCAAAAGATGTGTCTGCACCAAACAAGATTCTATTTTTGCAATTTCCACTTATTCTTTCCTTTTTTTCTGAAAAAATACCACACATAAGCTATGCATTTTGACCCATACATAGGAACTCAATGATAGAATATCTTGGCCTCTGCTGCTTACATTTGTTAGCTTTTTTCAGTTTTTTCAATAAGCGCAATACTAACCGGTTCCTGTATAGTTAAGGGTAGGGAGACTTGCTGGTTTTTGCTAAGTTATTATTAAGATAAGATTTATGTAAAGCAACTAAAACATTTTGTGAAATAGCCCATTAAAAGGGCACTTAAACCTAATGGAAAACATTGCATCTTCAGGGGTGAACAACAACTGCCTTTCTCTGCATTACACTCAGGATTGAGTCACCCCATCATGCTGTTTTAACACAACATGTACTCAATTGAGGAAGTAATGATAAAATTACCTTTTAGGTAAAGAGGAGATCATACAGATAAAAGAAAAGCCAATAATGCTCATTTGAAAACAAGTTTCATGTGGCCCTACAGGCCCATTCACCGGCATAATCGCCACAACCTTAGTTTCCGAATCGGTCAGAAGGGCACACTGCTTCCTGCATTGGCACTGCAAAACGGTTCATTATGAATGTTAATTCCTAGGGATACTGAGCTAAGACCTCCATAACTAAATTCTCCACCTGTGAGAAACACTGCTTTTAAATTAGGTAAGTCAGCTGAGAGATGCAACTTTTCCTTCTTTACTCCTACCATCACCTTGAAAGCGAAACAAGCGTTGAGACTCCGGTGTACCCACGACATATTCTCATTTAGCGGCTGCACTGTTGTGGGATGTCATGGCTATTAATTCTATCTGAGCTTCATTAATCCACATTTTCCCCATTCAGCCCCCCTGTCCTTAATCATCATTTCAGCCTATGCCAGCATGGCCTCTGGTGGCCAAATACAACTAGGGTGACAATGTGTTCCCTTAGCACTCTGGGAGTATGTGCACACATACACATACAAAACACAGATAATAAAACAGGGCATCCATCTCAATCACACAGTGTTGGACCCATGTCATTGCATTCCTCTCACTGGGGTGAAGCATAGAAAGTTTATACACAAACGTACACTCACAGACAACAGTGCATAGAGAACGATTACAGACAGAAAGTCGTAACGCTTGCCAGGTTGCGACATTCAATAGACCAAATTCATCTTGTATGGCACTCTTGAGTGATATTTCATTTGTGAAGAAGCTGAAGGTCAATCTGCAGTGAGTGAAGAGAGGGAGGTAAAACTAGAATCAGAAGGGAGGCTTTAGAAACGCTAGCTGTTAGGGGAAAAAAAGAAAGCCACACTGGCAATTGAGTGGTGTTGAAAGAACTGACAACTATCGAGACCGTCTTAGCACAGCTCAGTCCAGGTGGGCGATTGGTTGGAAACCGCTTATTGTTCCAGCAGATCTGAGCTGTTTGCCGTTATCTGAATACCAAATGGTTCCAATTTGCTGCGTGGAAGGAGGGGGGGGGATACCACGGAGGGGGCCAACACACACAATGGAAACTGGAGAGGGTAATCTGATGGAAATCTCTGAATGTTCCTCTCCCTGCTTGCTAAAGGTTAGCCTGCTTAACTGTCTGTCTGCTGGGTGGTTGCTTATTATTCATTCAGAGAGACAGACAGACAGAAACACATGAGAGAATGGGTGTATCCATAAGAGGAAATCAAGATGGTGGGTGGTAATTTTGTCAGTAATATCAGTTGCTTTGCCTTCTCTGTAGGATCTGATATTGAAAGGTTTCCCCTCAGCTGATGTTTGACTTTTGACTCAAGATCATCAGCCTGACCTTTGACCTCTAGAGACCTCAGCAGCGCCCGTCAGCTAAGTCTACAACTCAGTCTACCTCTCCAATCGGATTCTTCTTCACTCTCTCACACACCAGCACAAGCAAATCATCCCACCATACTGCCCCCACTCACATAAAAGCCAGTTCATCTCTCTAATGCAGATAGCACATACTGAGAGCGGTGGGAAAAGGGGGGAGGATTTGTCTGTCTGCATCACAGGACTGTAAGCACATAGAATAACTGTCACAGAGCACAGGCAAAAGCCCTTATCATTGTGACAGAGCAGATGTTAAGAGTAATGACAGTGGAGATTACCCAATCATTGTAGCAGTGTAAATCATTTTGGGGGGGGGCAGAAGAAAGAAGGAGAGAGGGGAGAAGTGGAGGAGGGAATGATCAAAGGAGGATGAACTACAACTGAAGCAAAGAACACCTTATTGTTGGTATGAATATATAAAAGAGAAGAATTTACATGCTGTGCTTTTTCCTTTTTCTAAATGTGTATGGGCAGACTGCTCATCTGTAGTTGCATAAAAGGGGGCAGAACCATCCAGAAATTAGTCCCTGCCATGTTTTGTGGTGCTGGTTGTGGGGGAGAGATAATGGCGATTATGACGATGTGGCTGCTGGCGTTATTGTTTGTGTTCGGGAGCTAATCGCTGTGATGCAAGCTGCTGCCTGAGGCCAAGGATAGAGGACAGAGAGGCCCCTCCATCTAAGAGTGTGATGACACATTTCTCCCTAACATCCCATAACAACATCGTCCTCCCCCGACCTCCAGCATCAAGCCCTCACCAGTATCCTGCCTCCCCCAGCCACAGTGCACCAAAGCCTGCATGGGTCAACAGATCAGGGGCCCTGACACCTGCTAGGAGCCTGTCTGTGTGTGTGTGTGTGTGTGTGTGTGTGTGTGTGTGTGTGTGTGTGTGTGTGTGTGTGTGTGTGTGTGTGTGTGTGTCTGTGTCTCACTTGCTCTTGTGTGCACTTGTGAGTGTAAGTGTGTGTCCCTCTCACTTGCTCTTTTGTCGCCTTGATTGTGTAATAAACTTTATTCAGTTAACCGTGAATTATTGTTAATTGAACTAAAAAGTAATTGTATTAATTGAAACAGAGGGGGGAGGGGCAGACCAGATTAACGATGTAAAGGAGTGTTTTTCTCTCCCTCGCTCTCACAACATCGAGACTTGCCTTGTCTAATTCTTTTTCCCATTACAGTTCTTCTCACCATATTTTTCCAAGCCAATAATCTACTTAGCCTCACACCGATCTTAAAATCAAGACAGGGTAAGGCTGAAACATTTCTGAAGAACAGTATTGCTGGTCTGCCGCTTGTGCTCTAAAATGCTTGTTTGCCAAAAGCTCATAGCTCCTTTCACACGTATACTGTATATTCACTGGCGTTTATCACGTACATTGTTTTGTCATTCACACAAGCAACGCCTTAATGTTTTTAACAAAAATGTCCACTGCTGTAATTTAACACCTTTGTTTACACAATATGCAATTATGGATCTTTAGCACTAACGTTGCTATGCCAAATTTGTCTGATTTACCATCATTGGATGTACATCAACTTTTTATTCATATGGTGCCCTGTTAAATGCTAAAACAAATGAATGGTAAAGACTACATGTGTTAAAGCAGTGAACATATGCATTATGCAAAAGCAATAACACATGCACAATCATGATCACCCATACATCCTGCTAACACTGTTGGGTACAAGTAAAGCTGTACAGAAGGACTACTGGAGCATCGTCTTTCTCAGATCTCTCTTGAGAATCTTTGTAAGAAGTGTCCATGTTAGAGTAAAGCCCATTCTGGACAGTGCACTTGCTAGCAAAATCCATCCTTTTATGATAAATGACAAAATAACTGAATAGTTGTTTGAAGGAAAACATTGCCAACACTACAATACATGTTGTTTGTTCACTAACGTATACCAAATAAATTACATAAATTGTTCTGTCAGTCACACAAGCAACACCTTTTAACAAAATGTGACCATTCACAGAATTTTGTATACAACCACCAATACTGCTAAAGCCCTCTGCTGCAAGAAGAAGTGTTACATGTAAGTCATCCTCTCCTAGTCTCCACAAACCTCATCCATAATTCTAATACTAGAAAATCTATGTGGGAGAGTGAACTATGCTGCATAGAAGGGGAGCAATGTTTTGGAATTCAACCCGCATACCAGGGCTACTGCAGTGCTTCAGGAAACAGTCACATTCCGGTAAACATGTGGAATTACCAGGGTAAGAGCTCCTGGTCACCAGCCTAGCCAAATATTATCTCATACAGCACAATATCATACCCCCACCATCACCACCACCAAATACATAGCAACTATTGGCTGAGTGGGAGGAAGTGATGTATATTGACTTTTCATTTGTGTCTTGCTGACTCTGCTGACAAAAGGACCAAACCACTTCCAGCTGCTAAACCTAGAGAAAACAACCACATTCTGCTGAACATGATTCAGCTGCATTTTGCTTCTCAAATGAGTGTTTTCATCAAGCACTTCTGTTGCTCTACCGCCACAATTGTGAGTCATGTGAGTCAGTGGTTACAGCAGCTAAATTACACTCAAACCATTATCACAGTAATATTCCACTAAAATGATTAGTACATTACATCTAATATAACCAAATGAGGCCTACAAATGACATAGCTGCTCACGTTAATGAGATCCATGTACACAATAAAATAAACATTATCCATCTATTCCTGCTGATCTCCCCCGCATTAACACATGACCTTTGTAACATGAACATTCTTGTCTAACAATACCAATCGTCCTCTCTATTTGTCTATCTATAGTGTGTCTCAGCCAGCTAGCACCTTGTCAGTCATAAAAGTAGAGGGGGGGAAGGGAGAGTAGGAGGAGACGGAGGGGATAAGAAGAGTGCCATTACCAGTGTTCTGGACCCTTGTCTTCCCAGGGTGAATAATTACGTCTGACATGTCATGAATAGGGAGGGACATTATCGCAGTACCCCCTCTGTGTCTCTCACACACACACACACACACACACACACACACACACACACACACACACACACACACACACGGGCCCCACTGAATGATTTAGGGGGTCTGTTAATAATGCAGGGGCTCCTAGAGCTAATTAGGTAAGTAGCAGAGGGCGCCGGCTATGACGCCTCAGCTCACTGATACGAGCTGTAAAGGAATGAAGCATCGACTGCACACACATACTCGCACACAGAGTTTAGGTTTATGTTTCACCACACTAGCCCCCACCCCCTAATCTCAATAGCCCTGATTGTTTTCAAAAGGGATGGATTAAATGTGCGTTTACGATTAAAGTTTCATTATTGATCATGGCGCAAAAATGGAGGCCTGCAGCAGCTTCACTATTCTACTTCTTTTATCTGCATACATGATCAATTATTAAAGAGAAGAGGAAAGGTAATAGGTAACAGGTCTGTATGCTGTGGCCCTTAGGTATTTTGACAAGCAACATCAGAGGTTGAAAGGTAACAGGGATATGTGTGCTCCAAACAAAATCAATAGAAAGTGATTATCTTGAGAGGGAACAAGTGAAGAGCCAAGGTGGGCCTTGTCACGTGTACAATCTCCCTCCCTCCCTCTCTCTCTCTCTCTCTCTCTCTCTCTCTCTCTCTCTCTCTGGCGCCATAGCTGTCAGCCCTGTAAGTGCAGTGTCAGGGTGATTAGAGAGCAGCACGGGCCAGACAGAGCACAGCCAACCTCCAGACAAGCCCTCCTGAGACGCAGCGCCACAACAAGCCTCAGCCCAGGGTCAAGCCTACTTTGTCAGCCTCCCTGCCTGCAAGATGGGCCCCTTCAGTGAACAATCAGGAACCATCTTGTATAATATATGGCAGGGTCGGTGATATATAGCTGCTTTATGGTACCTAGGGTAAAAGCAATTATATTTAAAAAGGCTGGTCCTCCCAAAATACTGAGATATTGAGATCTCTGCCTCCACCCAAATACAGAAGAGGTGGATAGAATTAACTACTTTATACTGAAGAAATAGCCACTACTTATTATTATTATTATTATTATTATTAATAATAATAATAATAATAATAATAATCATTTGGATGCACCATTCCTATAATACACTAGAGAAAAACTGCATTCCAAACAATGGTATAGGGTGGGGGATAGCAGTATGCTCAATAAAAAATTTTACCAAGAGAGGCAGAACATGAAATGTTGTTTGTTGAAACATGATTTGATTAAGTAGTCAAATCCGACCAATATCCACTTGAGGATGTAGCATGTGCTCTTTTGTTAAGTTAGAAGATAACCTATTACAACATACAAGAGCAAACTCTAAAAGCTGTGGAGAATAAAAGCTTCTTTAGCTAACTTTAAACAATATTATTAATATAACGTAACAGGCCATGTAGGCCTACCTTGCTTTCCAGGATCCATAATTCTCGCTGATAATTGGTTAAAAAGAGATGACAGGACGTCAGGTTCCACTACACGAATATGGTGGAGTTTTAGAGTAGAGAAACGTTTAACGTTACTCACTACATAAAATGACAATGGCGTAAACACGAGGTTTGTTTCAGTCCAAATTATTTACCCACCTGACATCAGGTTTAACATTAAAAGCTACGTAAACAAAACAAAACAAAAAAAAACTCACGTAACGTAAGAGGAAAGTGGCGCAGCTAATTTTCTGGAGGAAGAGGAAGTTAGCTTGATATTGGATACCTTAAATATTTTAATTCCACATCACATATCTTGTACGTTAAAGCAAATCAGTAAAACTACAGTGAATGAGGACTTTTAACGCAGGGGAAGGGGGATATATTATTGACAATTTGCAGTTTTGAGAAAACATTATCACAGAATAGCTTATGAGTAATATCAAGCAAACGTCCTTCTTATCAAGTGTAACCATAGGAGTGTAACTTTACAGAAGGCCATTTGGCCAAAAAACAACAGCCTTAAGATTTAAAATGTGATTAATGTAGTTTGTTTTTAATGCTGGTTACAACCCAGTAGCCTACTGGAATAAGTGAAGTAACATGATACAGATGTAATAAAGTAAAAAACAAACAAAAATAAAGTAATTTACTGGGGTGAAAAAGTTCCTTTAGGCCTTGGGAATAGTGGTTAAGCAAAATAATCTTGACTTAATGTCCCCTTGCTTGCTTTTTTCTGACCTTTCAACCATATCTGTCAAAAGCTCATGATGAAAGTCAACCTGAAAATAGTAACCTAGTTTTTAAATTTCTCATTGTGTACAGATTAAACAAACAACATACAACGTGTTCAATGGAGAGAGCTACGCTAGCTAAATATTGTACTAAATATTGTGCAAATACCTTTCTCTATATCTCATTATGCTTACATTCTTACATTCAAACAAAATATGATGCTCATCTCCCAAGCGATTTTCATCACAAGGGCTCCATACTTAACACACAGCCATGAGATTGATATTAATTATCTCATATAGCTCTTGGGGGGAAAAGTGAATAACCACAGTCCAATTATGTTGAACTATTCCTTTAAATCACAGCCACCCAGCAGTCTAAACACTGTAACTTGAAAACATTGTGAAAGGTAGAGAACCATGACACCTACAAACAGTTCTGTTACAGGGGGATTATTTTGTAATTTCTCTGTCATGGATGGTGGTGTGTGTGGTTAGGAGGTGGATTCATACAAGGATATCCACCATACAATCTACATTTTTTCAAATGTTTCCTTTTTTTTCCAAGTTCCCTGCAGCGCACACTTGTTGACAGATTGCTCATTAGTGTGACACAAACTTTCAGCACCGTCTGCAGTTTCTGGAGTTCACCAGTTCTGTCCCATCCCACAGCATAAGGGAAAGCTATAGCCTGTCTGTACTCTACCTGTATGTGATAGCTATAGCCTGGGGGTTGACAGTATCTAATCACAGTCTCAACAGGTGAGGAGACGAGACGGCGCAGACAACATGGCACCACATGGAATTCCTACACTATCATAATGTGGATCAAACCACACACACACAGTATTCATGATTTATGGTAAACATATACCACTCTCTACTTTGATGCTAAATATAGAAAATAATGTACAGTACACATTCCACCACACATGGTATCATATCATATATTATATCATAATACATCATATTATGTTAGAGTGTGGAAGCATTTTCTGTCAGCGTCAACAGGATCAAATATAACAAATGCAAGACAAAAACCACCGTGTTCAGGCATCCATTTGAGTACACAAACATTTTTGCATTAATGTTGATTTATTTACGATGTGATGTTCCTCAGCACAGAGTTTGAAGTTGTTTGACCTCGTCCTCACCTCGACAGCACAGAACCTCGTCAGACATAAAAGCCGTCGAAGGGGGCAGAAAAAGCCAAACCTCCCCAGGGGAAGGAAAAGCAGAGGAGTGGGAGGAGATGGAGGAGGAGAAGGAGGAGGATGGGTGTCACTGTTTCCACAAAGCCTTCTTATCCTTTAGATATCAAAGCACTGTACTCCCAGCATAAAATATTATCAGAATGATATGACTCACCACAGGGGAAACAGTAAAAAAAACAAGAAGAAAGAAAGAAAGAAAAGAAAGACAGCAGTTTTATCATTGTAAAATGTGGGTGTGGGATTTCATGTGGCTTTGGCAGTACATAGGCACACGACAGTGTTCTTAAAATATGTTTTTGATATCATACAAAGAAAGTATTGTGTGACGCATCTTCCTCACTGAGGTGAACTTGGAGTGAACAAGACAGAGGATCTCTTCTCACACAGCACCAAGATGACGTCTGCAGCATTCCCAGGTGACTGACAAATAAGGAATATATGGTAACTGCATGAAATAGTGGGATATACAAATGTATTGTTGTAACTTAGATTAATAGTAACAATGACCTGTTTCTTAGGCACCAAGTGTTCACTCTCTTCTCCTTTTTTATTTGCTTTCTAAAGAGGAAGTATTTAGGATGTAGGCCAGATGGGTACACAGCACTATTGTATGGTTGACAGAGAGATGACCTTGTTGCGCCTTTGTGTGTGTGTGTGTGTGTGTGTGTGTGTGTGTGTGTGTGTGTGTGTGTGTGTGTGTTTAATCAGACAGAGAGGGAGGATTACAGACCAGGCACCTGGCAGGTGGAAACAGTCTGTACTCATCTGATGCCCCCCTGTCCTTCTGCACTCATACACACACACGCAATATGTAACTTGGTCATAACCGTAATGTCATATTACAGTGCGTACAACAAGTGCGTACAAGTGTATCTTTGTTTCAGATTGTGAGGCCTTGCTGTGAGTTGCCCTGTGGCAGCCCCCCTGTAAGATAGAGAGTAGAAAAGGAAATTACACAAGCAAAAACCTTGAAACAAGACATAAATGCCTGCATAAACAGAGCAACTCGTTTCTTAAATGACTTTCTACTGTAGCCTGGGAGTTTCCTAATTTTAGAGTGAATTACAAGCTAGGAAGAGACACTCTGGGTCTTTATAATATAGTGCAGTGGTTCCTAACCTTGTGCTCGGCACCCCCACAACAGTTTGATGAATCTGAGCTGATAAACCAGACACTTGTGGCCCAACAGACATGAAAAATGCAACATATACTGGCATTACTGACCAGCTTCAGGCAATGGTATATGTTGTATTAGAGGGCAGTGAATAAAATAAATATAGATAAATAAAGCCATTTCTGTTTCATTTCTAACACATAACTGGCATCCTAAAACTCTGAGGAAAAGTTTTGGGAGAAATTCCTGCAAGGTAAATTAAGTTGATAAATATCAACCTCAAAAATCATACAGCTCCATTCTGACTCCTGTCAGCCTTCCCAAAAGAGTACTAAGCACCCCATCTGTTATGGCCTGCTCAAAGATAGTAGCTCAAGTGGAGTCATCAGTGTTAAGTTAAAACAAACACAGTAATTACCCTAATTAAGATCTGGCAGATTCCTTTAGATTAATAGTAGCCTCTTTTAGATACTAGAGAGATTGATATCAGAGGAGAGAGAAAAGAGGATTAGACGAGGTCAAGCAGAGGAGTAGGAAGGTGGGGAAAGACAAGTAAATGTAATATTACATTTACTTGTCTTTCCCCATATATAAAATATATATATATATATATATATATATATATATATATATATATATATATATATATATATATATATATACATATTTTAAAAATGAATGAAAAAATGGAGCGGTAAAATTGGTTGTTGATTAAAACAAAAGGTGATGGTCTGTTAAAAGGAAAGGAAATAAGTTAAGAAGGAAAGATAAGGAAGGGGAGGAGCGTGTGTGTCTACAGTCCGGATGATCGTGTAGGCCTTTTTTTGGCTGCACCAGGAGTAAATGGCTCTGCAGGCGCCTGTCACTCTGAGGGGCCAGCATGGGACGATCAGCGATGATGACGGGGGCACAGACCTGTGTCAAGATGCTGAACCCAGCTGTCAATCAAATCACTCTGCCATGTGGGATGACAAGGATGGGCCTTAATCCTGCTGAGGAGAGAGAGGGACGAGAAGGAGTGATGGAAAGGCGCGAGAGAGAAATTAGACAGGGAGAAATGAGAAAAGATCAGAGAAAGACAGGCAGACATAGAGTTGGTAGGGAGAGAGAGAGAGAGAGAGAGAGAGCGAGAGAGAGAGAGAGAGAGAGAATTGTTTTCAAGCTGATTATTTATTCTAGAAATGTACTGATGTCATTTAACTTTTAACTATTAAGGAAAACTAAACCCAACAGGTGATTGTGTAACCACATGAATTTTACACCGTTCGGTAACAGGCAGTGAAAATTACAGCTATTCCCTTTTTAATTTAGGCTTCACCATGGAGCCAGCTATCTTGGGAAATGAAATATTTGATGTCCCTCTCCATAGTAGGCAATATGACACTGTCTGAACTGTCATTTGACGGCCAAAAGGCCGGTATGAGTCATCCTCCAGCTATCGAAGACTGTAACCCCTCAGGCCTCTTGGGAACATGGAGGAATGACCAGGGAACTAGTACAGTGGAATACAGAAAAAAATACTCTATCCCACAGTCAGTTTTCGCTGGAGCTCCAGCAATCTGTTTTCAATTAGCGCTCGCTGATTCTCAGTGTTGGTCTACCACATCTTTTCAAGTAAATGCAACCATAACTTAAAGCCACAATGTTTGGTTTGGCCATAAGGGAATCTGTGCTTCTCTCCTTTCTCTTGTCAGTGTTAGCCACCGAAGAAGTCCTCTAACATTCATTTGTGTTGTATGAAAATGTAATACAAAACTCACCCACTCAACTGCCGAAACCACCAGATGCAACCAGAGAGAGAACAAAACATGTCAGTGTTATAATCAGAATAAATTTGTGAGCATTAAGAATACACTTCTTCAAAGATGTTCTCTTGGGAATGAGGCATGAGTGCAGCAGTACTTTAATAGTTCAGTGAAGTTTATTTGTACAGCCTAATATCACATGCAAAGTCCCCAAAAGCTATGACTCCTGACCCATACCCTGAGAGGTCTAGAAGGAAAAACAAAACAAAAACCTGAACACGTAAAATAATGAAAAAAAAGTTTGTCCATTTTGATCTGATCTGCTGCTTTTCAACTGTTTTTGTCTGCTTCAAGTCATAAATTGTGTTTTTAATACACATTAAAAGATTAGCTGCTGCATAAGGTTTTTTCAAATGTTAGCCTGATGCAACACACGATGGGGACTACTGGATTTAGATGAGATCCTCATTCTAGATGTAATCTAGTTCTAGATAGCATATTCCTCTCAATGAGGTGCATTTTGCGGTTTTATTCTCCTGGTGACCAGTAAAGGAATGGCGTCTGGTGCCTGGCTGCATATACGGAGAGATGGGGTCAAAAATGCTAAAGATGCACACAGTATATATAAACATAATAATAAAAATGAGTGCAGTCAGATATTTCCCAGTTCATTGCCAGGGCTTCATCCAATTTGCCTTTCAACCACAGTGTGAGTGTTTAAATTCAAGCATCCCTACTTTACCAGTCTGGGTCACAATCCAAGAGGGTAGATTGGCCAAAACCTTTGATCTGGAGATCAGAGGCTGAAACTTGTTCTTTATGCCAGAAATATTTGTATTTGCACGTGTGTATGTGTGTGTGTGTGTGTGTGTGTGTGTGTGTGTGTGTGTGTGTGTGTGTGTGTGTGTGTGTGTGTGTGTGTGTGTGTGTGTGTGTGTGTGTGTGTGTGTGTGTGTGGGCATGACAGAGAGACAGACAGGTAGAGAGAGAGAGAGAGACAGTTAGGGACAGCTTTCAGGGGACACTGTGAACCAAGAGAAAAAGCCAATGATCTTTCAGGGCCCAGATGTATGTACAGTGTCCCTGAGGTGATCAGAGCTGTGACCTGACACTCCAGCGTCCCAGCATGCTCGACAGATGTGGGTCAACTGACATCTGTTTCTCACCACAGCCTGGGCTCAGCTCAACTCGGCCCGACCCAACCCTGCTGCCATATTCATCCTAATAACCACTCCCATAATCACCAGGGATTATTCTAATATTAGTGAGCACACACACGCACGCACGCACGCACACACACACACACACACACACACACACACACACACACACACACACACACAAACACACAAACACACACACACACACACACACACACTCACAGTGACTGCTCTGATTAAGGTATAGCACTCCATATGGTTTTTAGGAGGGTTTTTGGGGGGATTAGTATGTTTTTAGCCCTTCAGTGAAAAGCCTTGAAAAAGCCATCTTAGAGATGACTAAAGAGAGTTGCTGCATAAATAATATTGGAAAATAGCCTGGGCAAGGGTGTGTGTGTGTGTGTGTGTGTGTGTGTGTGTGTGTGTGTGTGTGTGTGTGTGTGTGAGAAGATGTGGGGTGAGATGTGGACTGCCAGCAGAGGTGCTCTGACAATGAGAATGCATCATGAGGCTGCTGCGCGGATATCTGGCCTTGAAGTTAGGCATTGAAGGGAGACAGCAGTGTGCTATTCTGCCACCATAAAGGAGGGATTATGAACCAATGACAGGATGTGTGAATCAAGATGGCACACTCACCCCACAACAGGACTAGAAAGACACACTGCAGGGGGCTGTCAAGACAGACCCAGAGTGAGCTGGGAGGATTACCATATAATGATGAAAGATGATGAAGACTGATGAATAGATGTTGGCATGGGGGAGGGAGGACAACTTGCTTCTGTGAGGAACTTGACATTTCCAGCGTGGCAGCCAGAGTTTAGGATTTCAAGTGCAAAGAAATGTGCAGATTTTTTTTTATTCCAGCTGTACTTATTTGAGTGATTGTTTGTGTGTTCTTTAATGTAAGCTAGCTTTTTTATTTGCCTTGTACGATTGTTAACTCATTACAGTCTGAGTCTTTTTATATTGTGTGTGTGAAATCATCTTTCTTGCCCCTTCTCCAGCTCTGCTTTTTTCCCTAAGAGGTCTATTTGTGGAAGTCATGGCCTGCTGGTGTTTACGATTCTCACTGGGACCCTATTGCTGGTGTTTTTTCCCCGCACGCACGCGCGCACGCACGCACGCACACACACACACACAAACATGCACACAGTGGGTTCTTACCGCTGATACTCAACTTCATTCTTTGCTGCAGCTGCATCTGTTGTCACCATGGATACCTTGTTTATTACTTAACCCCCCCTGCTTACAAACACACACACACACACACACACACACACACACACATACACACACACACGCTATGACAGAGAAATAGGCAGGCTGCGTCTCCCTCTGTGTTAGATTTGGTGTTATAGGACCCATCGGATCACAGCCCCCAGCAAGCTCAGGCCCATATGCACAAAGGCACACACAGCAGTTGGCCTTGGTGGATGCAGCAGGCCCATGCTAAACACAGAGCCATAAGCAGCACACTACCTAATCACCTCCAGGCTGGTCTGGATAATGGCATTTGTTAAGGCTTTGACTCATCCTGCGTGAGGAAGGAGGCCGGTCTGGCTACTTTCCCTCTCACACATCACTTATATAAATAAAGAAAGTAATAGTAAAACAGCAAAAACATCTTGGTGGTGAGGCTTAACAATGAATCTGCAAAGTGTTGGGTGTGTTCATGCATACGTGTCCATGTGTAGAGGGCGTTAGTGAAAGGCCATCCTGCTTAGCAGGTGGCAGCATGCAGGCAGGTTTTTCACAAAATGGGGAATCTGTTATGCAACATGTGAGAGCCTGCTAATCTCGCCGAACAGCCTGCTCGTCCTGGCCACCTCTTGGCCTGTGCACACACAAATATGCTCACACTCGCACACCTCCTGGCCATGTTTCTAGCCATGCATGGCTACACACCCAGGTGGCCTTAATTGGTTTAAGAGCAGTCAGAGATCCTCATGCGCGTCTGTCCAGACCTGAGCCCTCGTGTCTCCTGTCTCTGCATGTGACTGCACAGGACAGACGCATGAGAGGTCAATAAGCCAAGAAGTCACCAAAGCACATCATAGTGGTAGCCTGTTTAAAGTTCTCACAAGTAAAATATGATGTCGCTATTTGTTTTGACTTGCTGATAGTCAAAGAAAGTGTACATTGGCCAGCAGGGACACAAACAAAGGCAATTAAATGCTATTATAAAAGTTTTGGCAGTGTGGCTGACCCTTGATGATTGATCTGGCATTTGGCACTTGGCAGTTGGTACATTTGGACCCTGTGTCTGCAGCTCCACATTTGAAGTAAAGGTCATTAGGTGACCTATTGGGGTCAGGTGGCTAAAGTCACTAAGCTAACTCTCGGCAGCATTACTCAGCTTGTTGGCATATGCTGACAGGCTCCCAGTGGAGCGGCTCAGCCTGCAACAGATGCACACATGCACATGTACAGACAAACACCTATATCAGCCATGAACACACAGCCAAAGGTCCTCTCCAAGATGACGTCCAGGGGATAGACATCCTGCAGTCTGCTCTCATCTGTAATTCCATGATCTCACATGTGCTACTGCACAAGGCTCCTACAGTAGTAGGCCTGAGCTGCTTATTATTCATTTTAACAGAGGAATCATTCCAAGTTCAGCTATTAATCAGTTGCGTATCATTGTTCTGCAATGCCAAGCTTCATTCCAATTAATTCGCCCTTTGACAATGTGAATGGAACTAAAGTCAGTCCGTCTAAAAAAGTCAGCAAAGTGATAGAAGTGTGAGAATATTAAGCAGTAGCCCAAACTTGCGGAGCACAATCACTACAACACAGAGAGAGAGAGACGGTAAAAGTGGCTCCTTATCAGTAACAGTTTGGGCTTATTTAATTTGTGCCCATAGCATTTCTTGCCATTTGGCCCCCACTTTGTGACAGCTTTGATGTGCTGTGAGGCTTCAGGCCCTCTCTGCATCCACAAATGCAGCACGGTGACACAATGAATACTTTGATAACAGCACAATCTGTAACTCGAGCAAAAACAAATAACACAGTGGCCCTTACAAGTGTTCTTTTGTCAGGGTTTGGTTCTGGATTCATGAACCGAACAAAACAATTGGTTCCAGATTGAGGCAGGCTTCTGTTCTCCCTAGGGGGATGATTTAAATATATCAGAGGAGAGAGAAGCAGAAATAACAGTGGAAATGGTGAGAGAGCAATTGAGAGAGGAGGAATGAGTGAAATGGAAAATAATTCAACCATGGGTAGTAGTGTGGGAACATTTAAAGATGATGGATGGTTAGCTGGATCCAAGGATGGTTGATAGATAAAGTGTATACAATACAACAAAACATTTAGGATTAAAATAAAAAAAATAAAGAAATAGCATAAAGAATTCAGACAAAAAGGCTTCTTTTGTGAACTCAAAGGTAAGAGTTATGAGACAGGAGTTGACGGTAGGCCTATATATTTTGATTTACAGCTCCATCTGCATGTAAACAGCAAGCTAACTGGATGTTCAAAGATGAGGGGTGATTGTGGGTGTGTCACTGGGGTTATGCAGGGGACACTTTCGTTCCCAGATGTTTGGTTGAATCAGGCTTGCTTCACGTTCTAAAGATTAACAGGAATTTCCCCATAACCAACAACTCCACGCCTGCTCTCAACATTAAACACCACTTACTTTCCGCGGCGTAGTTGTCTTGAGGGACCAAATGGCACGTTGCTGCTCTGTGACATCAAAATTGGTCTATTTTTTTTCTTGTTTGCAGCTTAGAAGAATAGAGGAGATTGACATTTCATTGATGTTAATTATGTTATTAGACTCTCAATTCTCTCTCTTACTTGCACACATGCACACACTCTCTCTCTCTCTCTCTCTCTCTCTCTCTCTCTCAAGTGCCTGCTTCATTCTTGAGAGGATGTACCAAAAAGGACCTGGCAAGGGTTTGGCTAAGGTCCAGCTGCCTTCACACAAAAACACACACATACACACAGGGCACACTTAGTCCTCATCTTGGGTGATTACATAGCCTTTCAAACTCATTTACACACACAAGCAGTCAAGCTGAAAACCAATTTGTCCCAACATACACAAATACAAGGATACACTCATGCACTGACACACACAAACACACACACACACACACACACACACACACACACACACACACACACACACACACACAAACAGAGTGAGAATAAGAGGAGTGGAACAATGTCAGGACAGTAAAAAACAACACAAATACACACACATAAACCATAGCCATGTCCAATCTCAATTCCAAATTGTGATAAGTGACGGTAATTTGACATGACAGCCATGAATTGTAGTATCAAACAATATGAATCTGATGTCACAAAAGGACACTGCTGCTGTGGTGGATGTCAGGCATCAATCAACCAATCACCTTATGGTTCTTAATGTCAAACTGAGATTCTGTTGGATGATGAAAGAGGATGTTTCCTCCCCCCTCCCTCTCTTCCACAACACCTTCCTACCTCCTAGATTCAATACTGCACCCTTAGCCATTAGCTGAGGCAGTACCTGTTTGGTTGGCTAATTACTCATTATCAGTGTGTGTGTGTGTGTGTGTGTGTGTGTGTGTGTGTGTGTGTGTGTGTGTGTGTGTGTGTGTGTGTGTGTGCCAACAGATGCAAACAGGAGGCAGACACACACTGCAAGGAAGGAGGCTGCTGTTGACTGAGCATCCATGCAGGGCGCTGGGGGAATGAAGACAAACTGCTGCTGTGACGTATAGATGACAGTTTGTGTGTACGTGTAGCAGACAGACAGATAGACAGCCAGACCGACCTCCAGTTGTTGTGTCTCAGAGATGGGTCCCCGGGCCATCTGACACCTCTTCCTGTATGGACATCAGGCCCCTGAGGACACACACAGCTGGGGACGGGACAAAGCCAGCCCCCTTTATTTGCATCCACACACACACACACACACACACACACACACACACACACACACACACACACACACACACACACACACACACACACACACACACACACACACAGTTGCCTATAAGGTCCCATATATCAGCCTTGTTGATGACACATTCTCCTTTTCATGTGTGACCAGCAGCCCATGGTCACATGAAGGATGTAACAGCAGCTGTGAGGAACACACAGAGGAGCATCTATATGCACGGGTGTGTGAATAAAATGATGTATGTGTGTGCATGTTATTATCAGTTTAGTCTGAGCAAAACAAGTTTCTTCTGACATCACCTTGTCATCACTGTGAAACTAAAGTATCCAGACAATGTGACAGAAGAAAAAATGCAACAAATCTGTGTAAAATCACAGCTGCATCTCTAAGCAGGATAAGTAAACTGTCACAAAGTATAGAAACGATAAAAAGACAAAGCACCTACTTTGTTTGAAGCAGTTGGATCAAATAATTTTTTTTCTCATATCATGTTCAGTTTGCTTTTAGTTTGGGATGTGAGGTAAGAAATCAAACGGATACTTCCCAAAGACCTTGAATTGAGACTGTTGGAAATACACAAATACCACCACTGTGCTAAACAAGCATAACACATCCCACAATAAATCACATTACTGACTGTGTACTGCTTGCCATATACGCTACTGTAAACTTTATGGCCAAAAGTATATCTTCTGTCCACATACTTTAGTTTACTGTTGATCTCAGGCCATTTTTCATGGTTTGGACTAGGGCTACTGGTTTAAATGAAGGGAAATCTTAATGCCACAACATACTGTGATATTTCAGACAACAGTGACAACTTTGTAACAACGGTTTGGGGGAAGGTCCTTTTCTGTTTCAACACAGTGCCCTACAACTGGGAGCATTTGCCAGGCAACCAGCTGAGACGTAACTGACCCTGAAAAAGAAATAGTCTGGCACATAATGCCATGTATATTGTCATTGTCATGATGGTAACCCATGCCCTATACGGATAGGTTGCACACTGGCCAAATGAAAATTGCTTCCATCCTGCTGTAGCTGTAGCTGTGTAGACCAGGCCTGTGTAGCTCATTTTTATTAGCATAGGGAGCACTTATGGGTATAGCACGCTAACAAACATCATTACTTGTAATTTCAGTATGTATACTGTCATCCCTTGTTATTGAAATAACCACTCAATTCATTTATTATGTCATAAACCTGTCTGGTGGAGTCTGCGATTCTAATCCAACAGTCCAGAACTCAGGACCTTCTTCCTGTATTTACTTTCAATCTCCTGTCCCAGACAAATCTGACCAATAAGAGGAATGACCGTTCTTGCGTGGTTTGGAGTGATGCATTTTGGTTCAAATGGATTTTTCTCCGTGTGAAACCAAACCAAACCAAGGGGGAAATGTTCCAAGTTTACAAATGCTGATTCGGACCACAGCAAACAAACTACAGGTGTGAAAAAAAGGTCTTCCTCTCAAACATTCATTTATTTATTGTGAGCCAGCTTTCTCTCTCAGTTTTGTCCATAATGGCAATACCAAAATAATCACTGTAGGTGAATATGGTGCTTCAGTGATGGGGAATATGGGTGTTCTTTGTGAATTATCCTGATCTGACTGGAGTACTTTCACATAAAAATCTTGTAGCTTAAAGTATATATGAACCTTAAGATGTCTAGCTGTCTAGATTTACAACAGCATTTCCACCCATGTTCTTGTGTCAGCAAGCTTTGGTGTGATTTCACCCTTGGGCACTTTAACATTCAACGTGGCGTAGCATTTTATCCCAGCCATACAAGGTCCTCTGATAAGAGAGGAGGCATGCGGTGCATTAGTGTAGCATCTTAGCCAGCTATGCTAGTAATTCCTGCTTTCATATGAGCGAACCTGAGGAGGATGAGAGAAATATCTTCGCCAGCCAAACCAGTTAAGCTAGCCTTGATATGGGACGAGAGACGTGTGTGGGAGATAGAGGAAGAAGCAGAGAGACTCTTCTCCTCATCTCTGGACAGCAGGATTAGAATGTTTACCCGCTAATGTCTTTAGCTACGCTGAAGCAGGAAACACACACACAAATACAGTACATACACACTCTGATACACATAATGTGGACACTATACATGCGAACATAGATGAAAGAACAGATATGTACGCATAATTTCACATATATACAGTACATAAATACACAATATAGACCCGTGTAGATCCAGTACATTCAGCTGGGCCTTGCTTTGTGTATTTGTGGGTGCTGAGGTCTGCACCCATCTGCTCCTGTGTGTGTGTGTGTGTGTGTGTGTGTGTGTGTGTGTGTGTGTGTGTGTGTGTGTGTGTGTGTGTGTGTGTGTGTGTGTAATCTGCCTCAGACAGGCTATGGCGCTTAGATGGGCCAGACTGCAAACACTGCACTGGGATGAGACACCTGCCACAGGGCTAAGACCAGAGCCCTGACGCACAAACACACACAGATGGAGAGGCCACAGTTACCATGGACAAAGCAGTCACTCAATTACTGCTCAAGCAGTGTGACATTCAGGTGTTTTTGTACTGTTCAAAGCCACATTTTACATTTCGACGTGATCATTTCCTGCGGTGTGTGGATTTTCCGTCCCTATGCAGCAACCATCAGTTCTAATTGGTTGGTATTAATCGTCCATGGAGGAGGCACATTTGACAGTTCTATAACTACAGTGTTCAAAATGCTCCTGGTGAGGAGGGAAAAATCTCTACTTATCCTCGTCTTGAAGTCTAGCTTTGAGCATCTGCTGTCAGAGTGTCACGTCTGAATTTAGCAAATGCCCAGGCACGAGGTGGCTGCGTTCTAAATGCCCAATGCTCAAAGGAGTGTCTGTCGTGCCGCGGCTCGGCGTGCCAAGTCAGAGCTGGCTAGGAGCTCCCTATAGGCGAACAGATGGCCATTACTATCATTTATAACTTATTAGGGCTTATAATCGTACCTGCGTCAAACACGCCCCAACGCTTAGGGCTGGCTTTCTTTTTTTTGCCTCATTTAAATTAGTTCTATGTGCCAGAAAAGTCTTCATCACGATTTTCTCTGTCTCACTATCTCTCTCTGTATTTTTAATCTGCAAATTGCGTGGTTGACACATATGTGCAGGGATAATACGATACAGGGTTATCTTTCCTTTAAATCAACAGTCAACAGATTGCCCCACGATGGTGCAGATCTGGAAGCTGATAGTACTGGATGGAAATGCTTGCCCAGCATGCAATGTATGGTCATTTTCACCAACTGTAAAGGAGAGTCATACACAATCATATTTATTTACATAACATTGACTGTTTTCACCTACATAGCAACAATAAACAACTCTTCAATTGAAATCATCTGTTGCGAGCCCATGTTACAGACTGTCGTGCCACTGTGATAATTCACATTCTGCTAGATATCTGCATCCTAACAAAGTCCTTCCTCCTACTTTGTCAGTCTCTCAGTCTGGCTCCACAGAGGCAATCGTCAGTGATGCCTCACATTCACCACCCAAGCAGGTGTGGGCATTGACGTTTCTGCTGTGAACAGGCTGCATCTGTCATGTGGCAAAGCAGAAATAGCTCCAATCAATGTCCCCCTCGGACACAAACACACGCACACCCACATACACATGCTACGCTCGCACACACATCCCTGGCACCGCTGTTCGGGATCTATGGAACAATCATTGTAAACCACCTCGGCCAGCAGTAAGGGCGATCGATCAGCTCGTCCTCCTTGAACTTCACTTGGACTTGAAAATAATCACAACCTAGATAAGGCCGGAGAGATCCCGAAACCTTTGACTTGATGTCTCACCTCCCATCTGTTGCCATTTTGCAGCAGCTACTTTGTTGCAGCCATTTTGTGTCCCTGCCATTTAGCACTCTATTGAGCTTCAGCTGGGGATGTCAAATGGCACATGTGAAACCCCTACCCTACCCCACCCCATCATTTGTGACCGTTTGGATGACAGACAAATAAATGATCAGACACAAATGCAGAAAGAGGGACAGAAGGAAGGCAGATGACTAGCTCTGACGAGCTTTATGGGGATGTGTGGGGAAAGACAGACAGACAAATGTGTGTCTGCAAACAGACAGATAGATAGACAGACAGAAGGTATATATACATGTGTGTTTGTGAGTCAATGAGTGTGTGTGTGTGTGTGTACATGTGTGTGTGTGTGTGTGTGTGTGTGTGTGTGTGTGTGTGTGTGTGTGTGTGTGTGTGTGTGTGTGTGTGTGCATGTTCATGTGTGTGTGTGAGCGGATGTCAGACCAGGTTGTGTGTTCCTGCAGTGGCAGAGATGAGAGGGAGAGAACAGGAAGCTGCTCTCCTGAAGACAGATGGACTGCCATGCTGTGGACACACACACACACACACACACACACACACACACACACACACACACACACACGCACACACAGAGAGACACACAACAGTACAGCCAACAAGAGAACATGACTGAAGAAAACAGAAAAACACACCAACATGCTAGCCTAAACAGGCATCACGGACACACATGCAGCACATTTGAGGAAAAATGGATGAAATATAACTAAAAACTATATGTGCCAAAGTTCACTTCACAAAACATCATCAGTATTAGCGGTATCCAGTGTCTTTTGCCTCTACAGAGAACTTCTCCCCATGGTTTAAACAATGAACTGAGTCAAGTTTGTTGTAAGTTTCTTTGCATAAAATCTTAGCTAAATGCCTAAAAGGTAAACTCCACAATGAATACAGTGAAATGCTCACTGACAAACATACATGACACTCACATACATAACAGGTGTTAATCCTGCCAGCCTCAGGTATGTGGTGACAACCTTCTCACACCCAACTTGAGAGCTCTGGCGGATCTAGGCTACGCCAGGTTGTCATACAGGATGTGTTGTGTGTACACACACACACACACACACACACACACACACACACACACACACACACACACACTTCTCTTCACTTTTCCCTGTCTGTCTTTTGAACTGAGACACACAGGAAAAGGAAGGAACAACAGAGTGAGGGAGCGAAGATGAGAGAGTCTTCACAGACATCGACTCCAGCAGCGACAACAGCAGTATCACACCGTGTGTTTGGGTGTTTCTGCGAGCGTCTGCGAATGTGTGTGTGTGCTCGGGCGCGTGTGTTAGGTGTGTTTCACAGGATTGCCAACACATCTCCTCGCAGCGAGAGCCCTATAGGAACAGAGACATCTGTGGAGTGAAAGGACGCCAGCTTGCATGGCCGTCTCTGGAGAAAGAAGAGGATGGGAGGAGGAGAGGATGAGGAGAGGAGTAGAAAGAGGAAGAGGAACGGGCAGGAGGATGGAGGAGAGTCGGTAGGAGCTCCAAACCTGGTCTGTCAGCGGAGAAGTCCTGTCTAGTTTAGACATAGATGAAAATCTTTAATCTGAACAAGTTGCTCAATCGTGTATTAAGTCCTAAAGCAAAACAAGTGAACCTGGCAGTCAACTTAAAATCTTTTCCTACTTTTATCAAATTTGTCAGGGAACAAGTCAAAATTAAGTCATATTATAACCACCATTATTTCACAATATATATTCTTTGTACTTCAAGACTTCCCTTGAAATGTAAGGATTACCTATTGGTTATCCCTTCAATTGATACATTTCTGTCAGTCATATTAAAAAAAATAATAATTAATAAATAAATAAATAATTAAATATTATTATTATATAAGAATAGATATTGGAGATGTTGGCCTTCTTCAACAATTCATCATAACCCTGCAGCTAGGGACTTCTGCCGTAAATGGAGTTGATGACAATACAAGCAAATGTCCTCCTTCTGTGTACAAGCAAGTGCACTCAAGCAGATGTGCACTGCAGACCTTGGGAGTATGAGCCAGGGAACAGGACACAGGTGCACCTGCTCTCTGCTCTCGATAAAAGGTCAGCCAAATTCAGAGAGGGATGCAACCTTCCAGTGTTTGTGTGTACAGTAAGTGTGTGTGTGTGTGTGTGTGTGTGTGTGTGTGTGTGTGTGTGTGTGTGTGTGTGTGTGTGTGTGTGTGTGTGTGTGTGTGTGTGTGTGTTAGATAGTGACACAATAACTATTATGGTCAATTTATAGTCTGAATATGTACAGTAAACATCTATTAAGCTCTATTATTTGCAGAATTAGTGCCGCAATCTATTCCCAGCAGCTCATCTTTTTTTCTGTAACTATCTTCACTGCAGACTTTTTTCTAAATAGCCATCATTGCCACATGTGGCTCAGTGTTGGTTGCCAAAGTGCATTTCCAGCGATCTGAGCAGGTATACAGGAGAAAACATGTGCAGCCGGACCAGTGCCAGAAGAGACAGAAGGTCCGCAATGATGTTTCACTACATAGATTATGCAGATACAGCGGTCAGAACGAGGAACAGACAGAGAGTGGGTAACGGGGGAGAGGAAGAAAAAGAACACAAGAAACCGACAGAGAGACGGAGAGCAGGTGACAAACGAATACAGACGGAAAGAGAGGACAGAGATGGGAGCAAACCCAGAGAAACGGAGCAAGTGTAAGCATGAGAGGGAGGACATGAGAGACAGAGAGAGGCAAGTGAAGCAGCTAGGGGTGTGTGTAGGCTACAGCTGGCAGAGGGATTCCCAGAGCCAACTGCCAGTGTAGAGGAGCTCCTTAACAACTTCACAGGACTCTTAGAAAGGAGCTTTAAAGTGGCCACATGGCCTGGCCAGCACAGCAGAGCAGAGCAGCAGGCTTTACTGGGGCTCTACACACACACACACACACACACACACACACACACACACACACGCGTGCACAAGCATTCATCCACACACAAGCTCAAACAAGACTCAGCCCGCCAGCTGCTGACAGGGACAAGAGTGTCCAGAGCGATAAATCTGTGAGCATGTGTGTGTGAGAGAGAGGGGGGGGGGTGGTTAGGCAAGAAATAGCAAAAGAGCAATAAGCCTCTTCTAGTCTGACATGCTACACAGAAGTCAGTGTATAGCATAACAGTCACAGATTTGCATGAAAATGTGAAGTTTGCCTGATATGCTTGTTAAAGCTGCTTCTTCAATATTTGCCACACTCGTACCTGCAAACCCTTTCATCTGCTCGTAAGCTGCCTCTTCACACAAAACAGAAACATAAATTCCTACAACTGCTGTCCTCCTCCTCCTCCTCTGGACCTGCAGTATGCCTCCAGGAGTGAAAACATGTGGTACATGCTGTTCAGCAAAGCAGCTTTGCTTTTTCGCCGTTTGATTCCTCCGATAACAGCAAGCAGCGGCTGATCATCAAATGTTTTCAACGAGTTAAGCCTCGTAATTTTGGAATCGCCGTCTGATCCTTTAAATGCCAGTGCTTGGTGCAAAGTAGAAATTGGTTCCATTCATATCCTTGATTATCATTATCCCCCTTTTGAGCTGAACTTTGAGGAAGGGATGGAGGGGGTTGAAAGACAGGGGAGGAAAGGGGAGGAGGCCAGTGGAGGAGATGCCATCACACAGCCTAACTTTGTGTGTGGTGTGACAAATATCTCCCTCCCTTGCTTTCTCTTTATCAAACCTCTATTAGATGCTTGTCTGTCTGGATCAGCAAAGTATGTTTTCCAGGGGTTGTTCAGCGACAAAGGTTTTTCAGTCGGGATCGCGGTCTTTCCTTTTTTTCCCACCATCACTATGCTAGACCACCGCTATACTAATGGTGGGGCATTAGCATTTCAAGGAGCCTCCATTAAAGAGGGCAAGAAAAGCTGCTCTCAGTGGGGGGAAATCCATTTTGTCCCAGGCTCCAACATCTGCTGCAGCCGTCCCAGCCAGAAGGACGCTCGGATAAAGCCGAAGAGCCCTCTGATTTACTGTAATGACAGACAGACAGATAGACGGGCAGAACGGATGACCATATGCGGAAGCAAGGGAGAAAAAGGAAAAGACAAAAACAACTTCTGTCTCACTATCTGTCATTTTCTGGTGCTTTCTATGTGCATGTGTCGGTGGTGGTGGTGGTGGTGGGGGGGGGGTCATGGGAACGGCAGGTTGCCAGATTAAGTTCTGCTGGGTGAAATCTTTTATGCCCAAAGTATTGTGCAAAAAACAAACAATGTCTTAGACAAAGAATGTCGTAATATCATAGAAAAAGTAATATATAATACCAGTTTAAGATAAGTGGTGAGAAGACATCTGTGGTCATAATGAGAGACTTACAGGCTGGCAGACTGGTTGTCATCTGGTGCTGCATAATGGCTAAAAAGACCTGAACCAAAAAGAAGAAGACAAGTCAAAGAGAGTGGCACAGAGGCAGACGGACAGAGAAACGCAGAGCCTTGATCCCTGCCCCATCTGTCCCGCTTCTCACAACCCCCTATCTTCTTCATCCCTCCCACTTTGGTGGTCTCCTATTTGCTTTGGTCTAAACCTATTAAGTCCCTTACCATCATGAAGCCTGAACAGCACGGAGGTGAGCTGAATCACACCCTTGCTAGTCTACATCCTTGACGTTCCACTTCCGGAATTGCTCTGTTGCCGCCGGAAAATCCGCCGGATTTCACTCATTTAGGCTGGATATCCGATGCCTTGGGCTTCCTTTGTGTTTGCATTTTAAACTCCGGTCGATTTATGAGGACTATGGTTAACCTTTTCTCAGATCTCTGCAGGGTAAATCCAGACAGCTAGCTAGACTATCTGTCCAGTCTGAGTTTTCTATTGCACGACTAAAACAACTTTTAAACGTACACATGTTCCACCAAAACAAGTTCCTTTTGAGCGTCACCGCACCTTTTCTTTGGTGCTTAGCACCGCCCAAGACGATTGTGATTGGTTTAAAGAAATGCCAATAAACCAGAGCAAGTTTTCCTCCCATCCCCGAATGCTATGTGGAGTAGCCAGACCCTCCTCCAGAGCGCTTTGGAGGAGGGTCTGGCAAAGAGAGACTACGCCCTTGCCAACTGCAACTTGACGTTTTTAGCAGACAGATGGACAGATATAAACAAACATGGGCCCTGTTCAGACCTGGTATTAAGATGTGTCTTAGATCAAAAGTTGACAGCTCAAAGTACAGGTGTGACTGCATCCAAGACGCATTGAGGATCCATTGAGATCCAATCACATTCTGAGCTGGTCTGAGCCGCATATGGCCATGTGGCCATCTTTGTGTACAAGAATGTTTCCTGGGCCACTTTGAAGGACCGCCTACTCAACTGATGTCCTCTGCGTAAGCATAAGTGTTCTCAAATTGCTTAAGCTGGCTTTGTTCACAATGTCTGAAAATTTCGTAAAGTTGCGTCAAACATCTTGGGCGATTTGGTTTTCCTAGGACAAGGTTTTTATTTCTTCTTGTTCTTTTACTTTCTAGCAGACTAAGCACAGGAATTGCATTGCTGCCTCCCGCCGGTTAAAAACAACATCTCAGGGCGTCTGGATAGCTCAGTTGGTGGAGCGGGCGCCCATATATAGAGGTTTACTCCTCGATGCGGCGGTCCCGGGTTCGACTACAACCTGCGGCCCTTTGCTGCATGTCATTCCCCCTCTATCTCCCCTTTCATTTCTTCAGATGTCCTGCCCAAAAAATAATCTTAAAATTATCAAAACAAAAAAACATGTCATTTGGTCTTTGTAAACAGAAATGACGTATGTGTTTATTTGCGTATAGAGCTGGGAAGTGACAAGTGGTCACTTATGACGCATGTGGAGACACATTTTAATGCCAGGTGTGAATAGACATACTTACAGCCATCCACTTGTGATTGGATCATCCACAACGCCTGTTTATGCCAGGTCTGAACAGGGCCTGAGAGATAACACCAGCAGAAGAGGTCAAAGCAGAAGAATAATGTGTGTTTTTTTTTTTTTATCTTTGTAATAACTCATGTAATATAACGACACTGTGCCCTTCTAATAATCTAATCTTAATCTAATCTAAAGTATGTTGTAGTTACATGACCTTTTCCCCATCCAAATAGAGCGTTTGTGATGTCATGGCACCACAATGCAGATATTTTTATGTTCATCTGCGTAGAGCACACTTGATGATTCTCAGGGATGAACACCACAGCCATAGACTCAGACACTTAACAACCTCTGGGTTGCTGTGACACAACACAACACCACTGTGATGGATAGTGACTGTTGCCACACACCAAAACAAAAAACTCACTCCAGCTGATAAACATTGTATTTTTTATTTTCACAGCAGCATATCGGACTGTTTGGCCAGATACGTCGCTGAAATTCATCTGTCTCTGCTCTGTATCGTCTTCTAGGAGTAAAGATAGAGATACAAAGTGTCCGCTGGAGTTTAAACAGATGGAGGGCCTCTACTGGGAAGAGCTTTTAAAGAGTTTTCTCCCAAAAAAACACAGGCCTCACAAGCCATTTATTCTCATATTCCATCTTAAAAGCTTGGTTTCATTTAGATACAGAATAATACCCGCTGTTAGAGGTAATTGCTTCCAAAGCAGTTTCACGTCAAAATGGGTTAAAAATATGTTCAAGATATTACTTGACCTCGATAAAATCTTGAAACAATTTAATACGTATTGGAAACAACTGAAATGATGTGCTAATTAGCTTTTGGAAGATAGTTTTTATTTGTTCTGGGAAAAAAATAAGATTTTAATATTCTTTAATAGCTGAAGATATTTTTCCCAGTGTGCATACACACAGACACACACACAAGCTGCGTGGTCGGCCCAAACAAGTCTGTCAATGAAAAGTGGGGCGATGATGTCATCAAGCCGAGCCGGTGCATCACATCTGTGGCTGACCCAGTGATGTCGCCTGCGGTGAGCACCTGGCTGCTTTCACCGCAAGAGAGCCATTACATGTCAGATGGGTGTTTAGAGCGTACCGTCATCTCACACACACACACACACACACACACACACACACACACACACACACACACACACACACAGAAGAAGCAGCAGCTGGTATGTAATTCCAACTGGACCAAACAATAAAACTTGGAACATCACATTGTATTGGATGGTACAGAAACCTGGTAAATTTGGAATGAGCTCTGTCTGTCTGTCTGTCTGTCTGTCTCCCTCTGGCACCACCGAGTCTCGGCTACAACGCCACAGCTTTTACGCAGCACCAGCCTGACTGATGAATTTTACTCTGTGTGGTCCAGACGTAAGACATCCAGACCACTTGCTTCACTCTGTTTACTAGTGGGTTACACACACACACACACACACACACACACACACGTCATCTTCCACTATGTCTCCACAGGTTCTGAGCTCCATCACTCCTAACAATTATCTTTGGTGTTGGCTCACAGATTGGGCACCTCAGAGTCTGGGGCTGTTACAGACGAAGCACACGCTGGCCTTGAGTTGTGTTTACAAGAACTGGGAGTTAAGTGTGTGTGTGTGTGTGTGTGTGTGTGTGTGTGTGTGTGTGTGTGTGTGTGTGTGTGTGTGTGTGTGTGTGTGTGTGTGAAAAATTAAGTGCATGAGAAGTAAGAGCAGAAGGCTAGCTTATAGTGTGCTACAGTCAGCAACACTTTAAAAAGGAAGGCTTGTAGTTCTTTTCCCGCTACCGGATCATGTCCAGTGTCTACACACAAAGACACAAGATACACTACAAACATGCACATACACACAGAGCCAGATGGACAGCAGTGCTAAGGCTTAGTTTAATGACAAAAGGACCCTCAATCTGGACACGGATTTATCACTCACTTTAAAGTCCATCTGCGAGAAGTTTGGACTGAAAACACAACTGCTCAATCTCTCTGCCTTCCTCGGCTTGTGTTTGAGCAACTTAGCAACTTTCCCTCCCTGCAGGCCACACTGACGTGCTTTCAAACACACACACTGAGTCCTATACCTCTGCTGTATCTGTAACAAATCTGAATGATAAATGTTTGAAGACAGGGGTTGGTTGAAAAAAAAAAAGAGAGGGTGACTCAGATTCTCAGCCCGGTGGCGATATCATAGACGCATGCAACCCTAGGCTTTTATTTCCTGGGGTTTAGTGGGGTCCAGGGGCCTGGCAGCATGTGGGGTGGGGTGAGGGGAAGCTGGGAGGCAGATAGACAAGAAGAGTGACAGCACAGAGATAGACTAGCTACCTATTTATAGCCCGGGCCATCTGCAGAGCACCCTCTTGTCTTTGGTCATCCTGTTCACAAAGGCTTGGAGGCAGATTCCAGCAGCCCAGCACCCAGCCGCTCCATTCACTATTCATTCCAGAGCCGGCAGCACCATATGGATCCGGCCCCACTGCTGGGCCCTGGCCGGCCTGTTTCTCCTTCTCCATCTCTCTCTCTTCAGATTGACGTGGTAATGAAGACGGGTGGCTTGCAAAGCGGTCTCCTTTCTTTTTTTCCCCTCTTTCTCCCTGTGTCTTTCTCCTCTTCTCTCTCAAAGACGGCGGGCTTGAACCTGACCGGACACCCCCTCCTTCTCCTACCCTCCCGTTTTCTTCCTTTTCCTATTCCTCTCCCTCCTCCTCCTCCTCCTCCTCCTCCTCCTCCTCTTGCTGTTCTCTCCTTCTGTCTTTCTTTATAAGCAGCCCAGACACTCCTCTCCTCCCTTTACCCCTTCTCAGACATTCAAATGATCTCATTTGATTCCCTGACACCTGTGAAGAGCCAACGTGACCTTAAGTGGCCAAGATGTTCTGTTGCCAGTCTCACTATACACATGTACATCTCCATCCAAATCAACACTAAGATATATTACATCTATATATTAACGCAGCAATCAGTCAAAATGTAATTTCTTTTAATTAATCATCAGTGTCACATGTCAACATAACGATTGAATACTCCCAGTCCACATCCTCTTTTTCAGCTCACATCCCCTTTCCAGCTTGAGCATCTCACTTCAATGAGGCCAAACTGGCAATAAAGCGGAAATGGAATCAGAGAAGGGGATTCCACACAAGGAAACTGTTAATGATTGTACAAAACGAAGCCCCTTGGGGGAAGTAAGAGGACTGTGAAACTAAACCCAAACAGAGCTTCTGTCAGCCTTCCTCTGTCCCACTTGGTCCTTTAGTCAGTGGGCTAAACCACTGACTATTTCTATTTACAAATATGCATTTCTATTTTATTTTTTTTAAGATTATTTTTTGGCTTTTATTTTCTTTATTTATAGGACAGATTAAGTCAGGAAAGTGGGAGAGAGAGGGGGGTGACATACAGCAAAGGGCCATGGGTCAGAACCGAACCCGCAGCCGCTGCGACAAGGACTGAGCCCCAAATCCATGCTTACTAGGAACTCATTCTGCAACGAAGAATATAAAATAATTCAAATTTTATTTTCGGGGCTCCGGTAATAAATCTTATCTCCCCTTTGCTTATGGATCTTTCCCATTGGTCCTACTTTTAGCAATATTGCCCCATTCTAAGATCTGAGTTACAATTACTATTTTAAGTATAGTAATATTATAACTGAAAACGAATGGCCGGAACTCCAACAAAAAAAACCCAAGTTGTAATAAACTGTAGTTTTCTTTTATGACAGGTCACTTCATTTTTGCCCCTTAATCTTCTGACCTCTTGCTTTAGGAAGCATGTCAAAATCCTAATGTTAACAAGATGTGAGCAGTCTTATTAATCCATTAGATTGCTTTATAAAACATAATGGGAACTGTAACTCTGATAGAAAAAATGTGGCTTTCGTTTAAATCCCCCCTCCCCGGACAGAATGATGCCTGTATATTTATCAAACTCCAAGAGTTTTACCTGCTAATTGTAGAGGGAGAGGGACAATAACTACAGCTGTGTGTATTTCTTTTGGTAATATTTTTAGAAGCTAGATAACGTTAAAAGTACATTATTAGTAGTAGGTATCATTCCTCAGTTGTAGTGTGGCATTCACCTTGGGATCTGTGGAGCCCGAGGCCTAGGCCAGCCTAGTTAACCATGCATGCTGTGCTGGGCCTAACCTAATTAGGTGCCATCCCAATGTCAACACTACTGCGTTCAGCGCCTGATAAAAGACAAGCCTTTTCCTCCACTACTCACACTGAGAAAGGGCTACAAAGAGCCGGGTTAGAGAGACCCCACCATCTGCAAGCTCTGTGTGTGTATTTGTATGTGTGTGCGCGCGTGCCTGTGTGTGACGCATGCATGCTGTCATTTTGCTTTCAACTTTCAAACATTTGCTGCAAAATGTACAAAATACAGCATCTACAGGTTCTGTGACCAACTTCTGCGCCAGGAAACTGGCGGGAATGATTGAACATATAAATCAAACGTATAGCCACTTATGTGAAAAGACACTATCATACTACCTGACATAATCACCTCCATCTTACTTAGTAGCTAATGTACTTCATACATGCATCTGTGTTACAGTTGTCTCTTTCAGCGTTGATTTCATGCCATGTGTATTTGGTGAATCCACTCCCACTTCAAGTCTGTGTGCACTCTAATTTCACACCAATGCATTTCATTATTTTTTATTTTACCTCACATCCTCAGCATCATTTTGGCAAACAAACATTTTGCACAGAAATCCCATTTAGGGTCGCTCAAATATGGCGGCTCGAGCACGGAGGCACACGTGTACACACACACTCAGTGTTGCTTTTTTAATGTGTCGTCAAACCATCCACTAATTCCATTTATACGGATAAAACACTCTCACAAATAGATTACCTGCTACATACGATCCCCTCTTTCACTGTGAAATTGTGGCACGGAGCCACATCCTCCCACTGCTTCATAGTCCATTAAAATACAGATGAGAGTGTTTTACAGCCTGGGCCAACAGCAACGCCTCCCAGCTAATCCACCAACAAACACAAACATCAGATGAATTATCTGTAATGGAGAGGACTCTGTTCTGGCACCGCTGATGGAGAAATGAAACAAAACATGAGTTTATTTTGGTAAATATTTGGATTTCATTTTGATTCTGCTTTTCATGTACGTAATTAGCTGGCAAATATAGATGTGTATAGAAATCCTTGCTTCTTCATCAAGAGGGTGTTGGTGTCTTTAGGTGTGCTTCCAGCAGTTCTTTTGAGAACAGCTTCATGCATAAACTAGATGTGAGAGGAAAGTTTCCTTGCTTTCAGCACTTGAAGAGTTTATCAACTTCAGCTTCTAAAAATGCACTTTAAGAAGAGAAAGCCGCTCTCTGAATCCTCCATCCATCCATCTATATGTGGCCAGCAGCACGCTTAACAGTTTCACTGGCTCAGGAGCCAAGCAAACAATGCTGCTCTGACAAGCGAATCTCTCCCGTGTCGGAATCTCATCTACTTAAATCACTATTTATTCAGCACACATCCTTTTAATGCTGAATCTTGGCAACGGGCGCATGAAATCCAGCACCTTAATTCCATTAGCTTGTTACTCCAATAAGTCCCAATAATCTAAAGCTAACTGCAACACATACACAGACGCTGGAAATACACGAGCCATAGCTGCTCCCTCTGGGGCATTTTTAATAACACTAATAGCCTTTAAAGGTTGATTCATTCTACGGATATCAAAGTAAATGGCCACATTAACCTGTGTTGGCTGTGACTAATTGTGGTGGAGCTTGAAATAGCGGGGAAGTAAAAACTGGTGGCAATATGAAACACAGCAGGTTTTGAGGATTTAATATAATTACATCACAAAGATTTAAAGATGCCACAGCTGACGAAAGTTGTTATTCAAATGCTTTTTTTCTCTCCCGCTACTGCTTATTTTCCCACCATCCTGAATGAACCGCCTTATGCTTGATCATAGTCCACACACAGGGCTGAAGCTATTGTTGATAAGAGACTGAAGCTTCTCTTCAAATGGGGCTTAGCAAGTGTTGTTCAAAGACTCTGCTCTTCATTTCAAAAGTGACTCAGCTTTTGTTAGTCAAAATATGGAGAGGGTCCTTTAAGACCTAGATGCCCTTGGTGGGAAAGAAGAGATCAAACTGGTAGAAGGGAGAGAGGCAGAAAAGAAATTGAGACAAAAAAAGACAGAGAAAATGATGATGGCGCAAGACAGATAATCTAAGAGGAAAGAAAAAGAGAAAGTAATAGGGACATTAAGAGCATGCCAAAAAAGAAAGGCAAAAGAAAGTCTGTGCTGGTAGGGTCTGATCCTGCGTGAGCCGATGAGATGGGTGGCGGGTGAGGAGGGGTGGGAGATAAGAGCCAAAGAGGATTAGGGCCGTGAGAACCTTTGTTGTTGTGGTCAGTTAAAAGCACTGGGTCTCAATGATCCACCTGACCACTTCAACGTGCTTACAGCAGCAAATCTGCTTGTGAGGGACAAAAAGACATCTTCAGCAGCGCTTTCAAACAGAACGTCCCATGCTCGGCCACGTCTGCAACAATCGGGGCAACCTTTTGAACACTGCTTATTTAAAAGTCTCTTAAAAGTGCACAAGTCTGGAAATAAAAAGTGTCACACTGTAGTGTGAATGTAGGGAAATACTCATGGATGATTGTCATATGATCCTAGGTTGTTTCTGAAATCCCTCACTATTCACCATATAGCTCACTATATAATGTATTTACCATTTTCTAATGTTATCCATATGTCTACTGAGAATTATAGTGGACCATCCACTATTATCCCACTTCATAAAAAGTACAATCAAGAGCTAACTACACCATGCATTGCACAGGCAGGGGAAAAAAGCAAATGTAGACAATGAAACAAAGTAGTGTCCAAATTAAAGAATTTTGAATTTTGCCAACCAACACACTAGCCAACATAGTCCCATATCAGCACCGTAGCCAACACTGGGGACAGTGAGGCCATGTCTTTTCTGGGAATTCGGGTGTTTGTTTCTTTTAGAATTTTTCTATTCAAAACAGCTGCCTGCTGAGAACAAAAATGACGCAATGAGAACCTGAGAGTAAAGCAAAACAGCAAAGATGTGGGCCGTAAAACCAAAACAGTGAGTTAAGAGACTCTGCAAAGCTGAGAAAACTGTGGGGTTTGGAGATAGCTATCTAATAATAATACATTTAATTTGTATAGCGCTTTTCAAGGACTCAAAGTCGCTTTACAGGACAAGGTAGAAAACAAAAACAAAACAAAACAAAACAAGATTCAGGCACAGATGAAAAGGGAGCGGGGCGTGGGGCTACGCATAGGCAGAGGTGAAGAGATGGGTCTTGAGGCGGGACTGGAAGATGGTGAGGGACTCAGAGGTGCGGATCTCTTGGGGGAGTGAGTTCCAGAGCCTGGGAGCTGCCCTGGAGAAGGTTCTGTCCCCAAAACTGCGGAGGTTGGACTTGTGGATGGAGAGGAGACCGGCTGAGGTGGATCTGAGGGACCGTGAGGGTTGGTAGGGGGACAGGAGGTCAGTGAGGTATGAGGGGGGCCAGATGGTGGAGGGCTTTGTAGGTGAGGATCAGGATTTTGTAGGTGATCCGGTGGGAGATGTGAAGCCAGTGCAGTTGTTTTAGGACTGGAGTAATGTGGTGCCAGGATTTGGTGCGGGTGATAAGTCGGGTAGCTGCGTTCTGGACCAGTTGGAGTCGGTTGATGTAGGTAGAGCTGGAGAAGTGAAGTGAGTTGCAGTAGTCCTGTTGGTTTGTCGCATGACCCCTTTCATTTACAGATAGTCATTTGATCTATTGTTGATATAAAAAATATTGCAGCTTTAAATTTGACACTACTTTTAGATCAACATTATAAATAAAAGATCCAGTATTTCCCCTCCAGAATTGTAGTCTGGCAGTATGGAGAGCACATTGAATGTTGGAAAACAAAACTATTATCTTATTTTATTGGTCCATAATTTCCTGGGACGTTTCCTGGAAAGAGCTATGTAATCTGGTACTAATACCAAGGAGAACAGAGACAAACTTCTGAGACAGTTGCTTGAATTTAAGTTTAGTTGTGTTGACTTGTTGATTTCCAGTAACCTTGTGAGACCGTCCTGATCTCGCGAGCTCCAGTTTTCCACTCGCAGATCAGTCTGGCATCTTGAGACAGAGAAAATTTTGAGCCGTTGGCCAAACGACCAACCAATCAGCGTTGGTTTTGAGGCGGGTTTAGGTGTGACGCAAGTTTTATCCGAATTAGAAACCATTCCTTCATTGAAAGAAGAGCAAAAAACGGCACTGGAGGCTTTTCTCGGAGGAAAAGATGTTCTTTTTCTTCTTCAGAAGTGTACCGTGAAAACTTGGTGGGGATTGTCGTTGATGAGGTTCATGTCACACACAAATGGTAAGTTTAAAAACGTTAACGTTAGCTACGTTACCTAACTTAATTGTATGTTAAACGATGGCATTAGAAGAACCGCAAGGTCCTTGAAGCCAAACTAGCGCTAGCTACACTAACTTAGCTAGCTTCGTTGATCTGATTGGTTGATTTGGCCCGTCTATCACCAACATAGGTGGTGATAGACAGATGGTTTATCCAATCAGCTAACCAGTATTTTCGCCCCTTCCCAAAAGTTCTCCAACGGAAAGTTCCCAGATGGATATGCCGAGCAAATGCGAAGCAATCCATCTGGCGGAGTCAGGTTAGATTTCCAGAGGAACTTATACCCACTTTATTTACAATGTTTCAGGACTAAACGTACATAAATAAACCTATGACTTTCTGGTGTGTGAAAACTTTGAAGATTTTATTTGAAAAATCTGCTCCTTTTAAATAAAATTTGCACAAAATATAATACATTTAAATGATTTAAACAATTACTAGAGA
The DNA here is from genome assembly GCF_031162955.1 of Sander vitreus. NCBI lineage: Eukaryota > Metazoa > Chordata > Actinopteri > Perciformes > Percidae > Sander > Sander vitreus. Next base: position 14,466,575 of record NC_135874.1, read on the forward strand.
CAATATTTTGCCAGATGGGGGTGCCCTAGGGGGGACTTTGACTCATGACCTGAGTATTTCTAAAATCCTGGCTACGGCCCTGTCCTGTATTTAATGCAGGCAAAATAGTGAATGAGAGATTGAGCAAACTACTTCGGACACAGCCACAGTTGAAAACAATGTAGACTTTCTGGTGCACTACATTTTTCACACTTGCTCTGTAAACAATAAATAATGCTTCAAAGACAATGGAAAGCATCTTGGCAGTGATGGTGTTAAGCTGTTGGCTTAGAATAGAATAGATTTAAGTGTTTTTCAAACGTTTTGGCATGGCCGTATGGATGAAAGATTTCTGCAAAATGATCAGAAAATGCTTGTGGGATTTTGACATACTCTTTTAGCATAGATACAAAAGCAGAAAAAAAGAAACTATAGCTTTTTCTGTCATTTAATCTTTTTCAAAAATATCTTGAGGAGTTATGAATGTGTGCACACTCCTCTCCAGCCCCCATATTACACCAGAATATGATTTGTTATGGCAGCACCTAGCAGCTTATAGCCTATGGTGCAGCCTTTCTCCAAACACCAGACACATAATTTACCTCAGTGGAAACAACACAAGCATGGGTGGTCAGCGATGGCATAGAACGGAGCAATGAATCATACACGACTGACCTGTTCTCTGCTTTCAGAGAAAAGACTGTGTTTCCTACATTAACTCTCTCTTCCCTCTGTGCTGTATAAATAGATAAAGATTGAGTAAGAGCGAGATGACTTTGGTCAGAGGCTTTAGAGTTATAAGGAAGTGGGCTCTGCTGCAGTAAAGAGATATTGTACAGCAGAAGGCAACCGAGTTCTGCTGTGTTGGAGAGCTCAGACCTAAATGTTGTCCTTTTATGTTCCTGCTCTGTTCTGTCTGCACTGGTTGAGGATCAGGACCCAAACAGTAATTTAAGTAGCCTGGGAAAACCCTGACGAACTTCCGGCAAATTTGAGATTTGCTCTGAGAAGGGTCTGGTGTCAACCAGGCTATAATTTAAGGCCCTTCATAAATTAAAACTTAGCCTAATTATAACATAAGAGCCTACTAAGAGGATCATGCATCATGCATCACTAAATTAAAATGGGGGGACCACACAATATCACTAAATAATCACACTCAGGAACTGCCAGGTTTAACTGTTGCTAAGCTAATGTATTGAGCTAACTGACAAACTTAACATTAGCTTGCTAGCATAGTTGACTGTTCCAGAGCCATCACGCATGATGTTCCTCGGCTGATGAAGTTTTCCTGGTTGTCATGGAATTGTTAGTCTTGCATTGCCAGTCCTATCACCACAGCGATGTTTCAGTGCTGGAGTATGGTCTACCGCTTATCTAAAAAAACGCTATGGCTTGTTTGTATTTCTATAAACCAATCACAACCGTCCTGGGCAGCGCTAATCCCCAGATGCAGCATTGCAAAATAGATAGCGAAGTTAGTGGAAGTGGTGGGACATGTACATCTGTTGAGCCAGTCTATGGAATTGCAGACATACAAATGTCCAAATTTTCAGAGCACTTTATGTACTTCTCGTCCATTTTGGTCATTATTGAACTGAAGTCTGCTGAGGTAGATACGATCGAAAGCTCAAGAATAGCAACCTTGTGGTGAGATGGTTTTGTCCAACGGTTCAAAAGTCAAGAATTAACTTTTAATTGCATCATATTTATATGCACTCTTTGATTTGGTCTTAAATTCAAAAACTGTGAAAGGACAGTGATCAATGACATCTGCAAGGGTGAAGCTCCCTGAAATGAAATGTAACCTCCGAGTGGACCTTTTGACGGACACCGTCTTCAAGACACACACACACACACACACACACACACACACACACACACACACACACACAAAACAGTGTTACCACAGAATCCAAGAAGTCTTAGGCCAAGGTGGTATCAGAAGCTAGTTTCAGGTCTCATATACATTCTCAATTCCCCTTGGGATAGAGGAACCTGACTGCCTGCATACTGGGATTGAAACGACACCAATGTCATTAATTTGCTCACTGAAGCTTCTGTAAGAGATGACAAGGAAAGGCCCAGTAAAGTGACGTTATATTGTTACTGCACCTGTCACATCCATGCAGTAACTGACTCAGTGGTCTTTAACACCAAATGCTAATGTTGATCATTTTCTGCAACATATAACTCTGTGACAGAAAAGACTTCACGGTTTTCTTCCTGCTGCATCAAAACAAATCTGAGTTCAACAATCATCTTCTGACAGTGCCTTTGACTAGTAACCACACTGTCAACTCCCTGTGTGAAAGTGGAGATATGCAGATATGATTCCTGGGGTACAGACTGCTAGCTGCAGTGACAGCTGTGCCGCCGTGATAGGTGGGCGACATAGCAATGTTAGCGTGTGATTGTATGCCAACGGGCAATATTTCCCAAAAGTTAAAAACTGCAGCCAACTTTTCCACACTGCCAACTGGTTGGTGGTTGTCACACTGGCCAAAAGATCTGAGTGGTTCAACTGTAACGCAAAAAGAGTAGATTTTTAACAACTTTGGATGACTAGTTGTTTGAGTTGTCTACATTATCTGGAATATAGCTGTTTACATTAGATGTAGTTGTCTACATTATATATAATGCTATATGGGGTACAGCATTATATATATTTCCATGGCTCAGCTGTCCACCTCCATTCTTTCCCTCCTGTTTCATCCCCTGCAGCCAGCTGTGTGTTGTGGAGGAGTGGTGTGTGCGGGGCAGAGGAGGGCCAGCCTCCAGGGAGGCTTGGAGTGGCCACTCAACGACCAGCCTGGAAGGCACTCGGGCAGCCATGGTGCCTTTGTCTCCCGGTCCAATCTGGCCACCTCATCTTTCCCATCCATTCATCCATCTCTCCCAGTGCTTCCTGCCCGCCCGTGTGCCTGCTGCAGCCTCTCAGTAGATTTTACAGTAGAGCCAGGCCTTGATGGCTGTTGCTCAGAGAGCAAAGAGAGTCCCATCTGGACCACAGGAGAGACTGAAGAGAGGCGGTAGGTGGACAGGGAGGAAGACAGTGACCGACCAGATGTATTTTAATCAAGGCCAAAGACTGATTGAATCAGAGCTACTTTCTACCTTGAAAAGAACACATTCCAAACAGATGAACTTGTGCTGAATTTGTGATTGTGGTTGTTACAGAGAGCTTTTAATGATCATAAAATGTGTCCAATAACACTCAGACTACCTGCAGAGATCTGAACGTCATTATTTCACACTAACGAAGTTATGAATGTTGACTGCTAAACTAATAACTTTCAGATTTTTTTGTGTGACTGCAGCAGAGCTGAAAGGTGTAGTCAAATAATCAATAAGTCCATCAACAGAAAATGAATCAGCAACTATTTTGATAATCAGTTAATTTGTGTCAAACATTCTCTGGTTACAGCTTCTCATATGAGGATTTTCCTCTTGTTAGTAATTTGTATGTCTATGATAGTAAACTAAATATCTTTGGATTTTGGAGCATTGTTTTGATTAAACAAGGAATCTGAAGATACTATCTTGGGCTCTAGGACATTATAATTGGCATTTTTATTGTACTATTCTACGAGATTTTATAGACATAAAAATGACCCGATTAATCAAAAAACGGATTGGCTGATTAATAGATCATGAAAATAATTTTAGTTTTAGCAGCAGACTGCACTGCAAGAACTTTAACACCAGTAAAGTCAGATTTTGTTGGAGGTATTTCAGCTGCATGTTCACCCAGTAGAGATCACAGTTCAACAGTTCAGCCCCCCCCCGCCCCATCCCCCGGTGACACCACATCACTGCTGTTTGGGGGTGTACAACAGGAGACCACGCCCCATAGGGTCGACGCTGCTACAAGAGTCACTGCGCCACTCTTTGATGTGTACACTCCTCCACGCGACAGGCGCGTGGCAGCCCGGCGAAGAAGACCGAGACTTTTCAGTACTTTTGGACGGTGGAGAGTAAACCAGTGAATTGCGGTACTCGGCTGTTATTACTTCGAAGGACACGGACTGTGAAACAAGCGGAATTCAATGTATTTTGTGTAATAGTACGCGGTTTGTAAAGCAGGGTTGGGAAATAAAAAGTCTTTAAATCAAAGCAGTGAGTTCAAATTAAGTGAAAAACAACTCGACTCGACATCTTTAGAACTGGTAGGGACTTGATGGTGTTTGCTCTCAGCACGTTCAATGCGACTTAATCGCACTTTTTTTTGGTGGTTTTTAATCTGTACGATTCGTACTAGGCTAGTTTCTGTGATATGATTCGTTTGGTACCTTGTTTCCTACAGTAAACGTTTCACATCAGCATTTTGAGGCGTATGGGGTTAGTCTTATTTTATTATCCTGCACTCTGTTGTGTCAGGTGGCGTTTAACTTTAGGACAGGTCACGCAAAAAAAATTAGTTTCTTAGTATTTTCTGTCATAAAAAATAGTTTTGATTTGCAAATCAGCCTAATATTTGCTGGAAGAATGTGTGAAGTGCATCTGTAGGGCGGAGGATCAACAAGTTGACCGGAGTGCAGACAGTCCGACGCCGAGGCTGCACGGCGCTCTTCAGCCGGTTGGCAGCTCCGCTTTGTTGTCTTTAAACCTTATCTCCTGAACCCAAACTAATGGAGACCGGGAGGAGTATGGGGGGACACGGAGGCTTGTATTTGTTCATTGCGACTGAGGAATGCCGTTGAGACTTGGAAGGACAAAAGAAACTTTAGGAAAACTTGAAAAATGACTTGTACTTGTGCGTGGGCTGCATGGGAAAAGTTTGGCTGTGTTCACAAACCTTTTTTTTTTTCCTAGCTTCTCGCCCCTGTAGTTTGCAAGGCTTATAAATACATTTACTTGCCATTCATGAACTGCATACACGGTCAAGTTTAACTGAGGTCATAATACTGAAACATCTGGAAACATATCTCACCCGCTCACCGTAATGTAGTCTAATCTACAACATGTCTGATCGAGTCTTCCCTTAATAAACAAGTGGAGTAAAAAAAAAAAAAAGTAAACAGTAGCCTAGGCTACAGCGTCACCATAAAAGTACAATGTTATTGGAGCCAAACTTTAGATAATTTAGGCTAATTAACCCTTTTCTCAATTTTCACCCATTAAAAACTAATTTAAAACTTTTTTTTTTTCCTGAGATAGATTTCTTCCACGTTTCACTGTAAATCTTGAATCTTATTAAAGACTCATTCTCAAACCCAAACTGACTGACAGGGCTAAAGACACATTTATGTTAATGGTTTCAGAAAATTAATTTGGCGTTAAGTAAAGATTAGGCTATGACATTAATAAAAGTAAGGAATGTGTGGCTTTCATTGGTGGAGGAAGCATTCAGATCCTTTACAAGTAGCAATATTATACTGCCATGTATAAATACTCAATTAGGCTACAAGTAAAAGTCTTACATTAAAAATGACACTCTCCAAAATCCACTGAAGGTCCATGCGAGTGTTGTAGCTACTATGAGGATACATATTAAATTAATAGATTATTACTGATGCACGAAGGTGTAAGTAGCCTACTGTTACATATGTGACGCGGAGCTCAGTTAAACAAGTGTAGGCTATATTGTTGGGCATTATATTTTATGAGATCATCATATTTTAGGTATCTGTGAAGTAACAGGAACTAGCTATTTCTGTAATGGGGTGAAAAAAGCCTAATATTTTCCTCTGAATTGAAAAGTTAAGTAGGCTACAAGGAGGGCTATCACATGTGGAGGCCTACAGTAGCCTTGAGTAGCCTAAATGTGGCCGGCCACCACCGAAAAAGAAACCCGCAGCGACCCTGTGCCAAAACTTCCCCGGCCCGGCCCCCGGGTCGATCAGCTGAGAACCACCTCTGATTGACAACCCCGAAACCCCGTCTCCATGGAAACCGCCTTAGCGGCGCCGCGAGGGCTGGCTCGAGGGCTGCTGTGAATGGGGTGACGTCACGGCGCCGGCGCCAGAGAGTCTGCTCCAAAGACAGAGCGAGAGAAGGAAGAGAAGGAGGAAAAGAGAAACAGGGAAGACGAGAGGTAGGGGAGAGGCTGCTGCTGCTGGAGCTGGAGCTGGAGGTTCGCTCGGCTTTGCACCGACGTGCTCTTGCGCCAATTTATCACCTTACCTGTCAGTCATCAGTCAGAGGCGCCGTGCGATATGTAGCCTACACAGCTGTGGGAGCGAAAGAAAGACGGGGAGAAAATGGAAAAATCCTATTGCACCAGATGTGGACACAGACTGCAGGAGTTATATTAAAAATGCATTAAACAGGATCGCCAGACAGCTGAAGGAGAAGCTGTCCCTGCCTGGTGAATACAACCCGCGCGTAAAAACAATGACACAGATGGTGTTTTGCTGGATTTTTGTAAAACACTGTAAAACATTTCACTGACATTTGCTGCGACTAGAACGCAAAATCATATTATTATTATTATTATTATATAGATTATAATATAGGCTAGGTTAGAGCAACTTTTATTCTCTTCCCCATCTCTGCTGCTCACAATGATATAGGGACGAACAGCTTGCTTTTTTATAAAGCTCCTACCTGCCTCTGCAGGCTGTGCACTCCAAACTGCGTCTCCTTTTGTCCATTAGGATTACTTCGGCTTTTAGGATTTCCTTGTTTGTGTCTTTCAGATCAATTGTCCTGCAAAAATAAAAACATTAAATACATAAAATTAAAAAACCCATCAAAATAATCATCTTTTCCTCTTTCAAGTCTCTCTCCATCCCGAATGTTAACAGTGACCCTCTCCTCGCCCTTTTAAAAAACAGAGGAAATGTAATCTACAAAGCAAAACATTGAGCACATCACAACTGTCCACAACTGCCCCTGGGGGCAATTAGTTAGTGCAGCATCACACAGCCCCCCCCACACCTCCAGCTGAAGAATGGAGCGTGTAATTCCTACAAACAAATGGCTCATTCAGAAAACATTAAAGTGTCAATAGTAGTTAATCACCTCTTCACGTGCTCAGATATGAAAGCCACATTTGTAGGCCATGACTAAATTAACTTTGACACACAACATACTCAGGTGACAATTAACACTGAAGTGCACGGGACCTTAACTGATGCATTTATACGCACAGCCACTTAAAAACATAAGGGTATAGTCTACATGTGGCTGCGTTGGGTAAAACTACACATGGAGTAGGCTAGACAAAACCTTACAGTACTACAATTGTTAGATTTGTTATGAGGCCGAACTGTGAACAACAATATATTAAAAGTTGTCCGTCAACTCCTGAACATTTATTTATTTTTTGATCAGTCTTTTCACACCATTAACATTGTGATAGATCACACTGAATACACTTCACTGTGGTTAATCTGGGACACTGCTGGTGACGGTGAATAAAGAAAAATCCTAAAGTGCGTCAAATTACCAAATATAGGCTATATATGTATATCATATATTTCGGACAAGCATTACCACATAGGCTAAGCTCAAATAGATCCCCAGGCTTGATTTTCTCATGCTGTTTCAGATGGCCACTCAAACATTTCACTCTCAGTTTGTTATCAGTAACGTGCCTTCACACCGGTCCGGGCTGGAGTGAATTAAGAATCATCACACGCGCCTGATATCATCACTGCTCTACACCTCCAACCCCGTCAACTAAATGTAGCAGAATGAGTGCTGACTATATAAAATAGTTCTGTTTGTAAAATAGGCTTAGTTAGAAGTTATCAGGCATAAACTCTCGCACTGTCGTACACGTAGCCTATTTAAATTCTATTCTGAATAATAATTGTAAGTAGGCTACATTTTTCCAAATGCAATTTCTGCTTGATCTTTACCAAAAAGATCTAATTTAAATCGTGTAGGCAAAAGGTATTTGGCGCGTGCTCACACTATGCCCATAGTCAATTGACAGCCATGCGAATCATTAATTTCTTGATCAGAAACAGGTAGAGCTTAATTTTCCAAATTGCCCACCGGAGCTGCTGAAGCGCCCTCTGTGTTCCGCCTCCAACATGCGTTGCCACTGGTAACACGGCGGAGAAGGGGAGGGATTTTAACATGAAGAGCCAATAGTAGAGCTAAAAGGCGTTGAGTGACACGGTTTTCTTGACCAATCAGTGCGTTTGACCCGCCTGTTTCGCATGCCCAGCCTGCTGCCTATATAAACCACACTGACAGCTTAGTAATCCAGTCTGATCGCTGATCGTCTGGCAAAAAACAGGACCTTAAAGAAGCAAAATATCGACACACTCAAACCCTCTCGTCTAACTTAACACTGACAAAATGAAAGCAATAAGCCCCGTGCGGTCCTTCCGGAAAACCAACGCGAATTTATCAGAGCACTCCTTGGGAATCTCTCGGAGCAAGACCCCGGTGGATGACCCGCTCAGCCTGCTGTACAACATGAACGACTGCTACTCCAAGCTGAAGGAGCTGGTGCCCAGCATCCCCCAGAACAAGAACGTCAGCAAGATGGAAATCCTGCAGCATGTCATCGACTACATCCTGGACCTGCAGATTGCGCTGGACTCCAGTGTCGCACTAACCAGCCTGCATCACCCTGCGCGGCCGGGGCAGGCTCCATCCAGGACCCCTCTGACCACCCTCAACACAGATATCAGCATCTTGTCATTACAGGTAATTACACTGTAGCTAAACAAGATTCCTGATTGGGAAACGACAGTCTGGTGTGTTGTGGAAGATGTCTTTTTTATTTTTTATTTGTGCGCGTAGCCAGTGCGCCTTTGTAGCCTATGCGTAACTCGCACAAAATGGCTTGTTGGAAAAGAAAATGGCATGTTTTTTTCTTTTGTACAGAATGAGATGAGGAAGCGATTCGACCTACATAACACTGTGTGCAACGCCAGACACCTCGATCGGATGCTGTGTAAAGAAATAACATTTGGTCTGTTTGTTTGTTTTCAGTCCCCGGAGTTGCCATCAGAGCTGATGACAGATGACAGCCGGACTCTGCATCGTTAAAGCGGTAAGTAGGCTGTCCTCATGTCTGCTGCTGCATTCTGTCCAGGGCTTTTAGGCTCCGCTACAGCCTGTCTCCCAGTCTGCTGGAGCAGAATGGGCTAGAATTACCATTTACCAATCCATTTGTTTCCTGCTAATGTGGTTGACATCTCACGTTGCTGTAATGGTCCCAATATGTTTTGCATGAGAATGCGCTGCATCACTGGGGGCGGCAGTTATGACCAGACGCGGACAGTTGGCTTGACTTTAATCCAAATTCTATCATATATGATTTTTTTTTATTTATTTTTTTTTATCATTGTAGCAGAGCCTTAAAAAAAAAAAAGAAGCAGAGCCGTATCTCGGACAAAACGATCACAGCATGTGACTCCTTCAGATCAGAACTGTAATGTGTCAGGAAGGTTGAATAATTGTGACTCATCTGTGTCTTAAAACATTTTGCTGGCACAAATTTTGCATTGGAGTTTTCTGGAATGGAGGATATATTCGCTCCAGGCTGCTTGGGTTACTGTATATAAGTAGCTGTCGTCAGGGTTGTATTATACCCTCTTGTGTCCATAATGAAGAGCATCTGTAACAGGAAAAATAATGGCTGTTTGGATTACTGCTACTATACGATGTCTGCACATAATTGGTACAAGAAGTGGGTAGGCGCCAGCTGAGCTGCAATTACGCTGATTCTTCCCCAGATTGTAGGCTGAAGTTGTGCGAAACGTGCGTGTGTGCGTCCCCCCTTCTCTCTCTGTGTGTGTACATCTGGAGCGCAGGGTTTGCTTAGTATTGGGAGTGTTTGGTTAAATGTTAAAAACTGCGGCTTCCTCCCTGGCGCCAGTCTGTCCGGATCTCTGCCCTGTTTGCATTTTCTAAACACGCCTCTCTTTCTCAATCTTTTGCAGGTGTTTGGTCAAGACGCAAAACACACACACACACACACACACACACACACACACACACACACACACACACACACACACACACACACACACACACACACACACAGGACCTGGGGAGCAGGACTTTCCCCTCTCCAACCTCTGTCCTCCAGGCCTGGATCTTTTTTCTTTTTTCTTCTGACGCTGAAATCAAGAGACTTTTGCTTATTATGGGACAATCTTATGTGATGTGTTTTCTGTTTGGACACTTCATTATTTAACTTAAGACTTTTTTTTTTTTTTTTTTGTGGGTCCTTTCTGGAAATGGAAGGCGCGCTATATTCCCGAGAGTGGGAGGAAAAACGAGATTATTGGATTATTTCCCCCCCCCTCACCCCTGTCCCTCTCCTTGTTGAAGTCTTCGCTTTTTTTGCGGAGGTGGGAACGTGAATAGAAAAGACAACTTGGTTAGTTACTGTAAAAAGTTTAGTCTTGTCTTGTCAGAATTGTTGGCACATGAAGGACTGGACGTTGTTTTAAAAAGTTAAGAATGAAACCATGTGAACTCTTATCGGGAGTTTATCTTGTATAGTTGCAGGAATTTGAAACTTCTGCAAAAGTGTAATGTTGTACTTAATTATGCTGAAACTTTTTATAAAAGTAATGTAAATTGTACCTTTTTTTTATACAAAATAAATCAAAAACGCAACTTGGAACATGTTTCATTTGGGGTGGGTGGGGAAAGAATGATAACTCAATGGTTCAGAAAACCTCAAACGTGTGCGTAAAATCCGTTTCCCAGCTGTGAATCCATCTGTTATTCTATAGAAGGACATGGCCGTGTGTACACTATGTACAGTGAACTAACTCACTTCAAAACAGATCCCACAACAAAGTGTTATCAGACCTGCAGTATGTGACCTATAATAGTCTAAAACACACCGTCAGCACGGCCTGGAGGCGCACAGTTGCAAACGCTTATTTAAGGCTGCACTTTTACTTTCTCACATGCTATGTAAAGCCAATAGGATTAAATGGTTTAGCGTGACAGGCTGAGCCATTAAAGCACTGGGTTGTAGGCTGTTTTTAAATAAACCACAAAACTGGAAAATTATGGAAATCTAACTTGAGGTGAAACTAGGCCGGCGATGCGTTACTGATCCCAACAGTAATATTTCAACCCATTAGCCTACTAGAGAGGTAGTCAGTAACTTGTTTGGGCCTGTGTTGCCTTTCGTTATTCTTAAAGGTTGCCTAATAACGTTACACCTCTTAGACCAAATAGCACTGATGTCAAATGTTTGACTTCATCAGATGATAAAAAAAGTAGTGGAAGCACCTGGTGACAAACGTAAAACGTTGCTGCTTGTTGCCAGTAAAAAATGACCAGGTAATATGAACACAGTGGACCAAGCGATGGTGGGATGTACTGCTTGGATAATTCAACTTCTAACAAATATTCTAGTGGGTGACGGTCTTAAACACTCTAAAGTAGTATAACAGTGCGCACTGTAGCCTACTGTAACGGTGCTATCAAAGGCTTAGATGTCTATGGTAAGAGGTAATACAACCCTGAAGTGAAACCCCAACTGTCAATCATCTCCTTCCTAAAATACAGCATGGCTTCTCAAATATGTTCACAACACAGGCCCGCCAACTAAGCTATGGGCCCCTATAAAATGATTGTACCCCAGGGACCACTTTATGGAATCTTTCTTGATTAAATGTGGCCTATAAGCTGTAGGAGTCATTTATATGTAAACTTAATATTGCTTTAGTTAAATGCGAAAGTACCTCAAAAACCTCACCAGACGACCCCTGCAGGTCCACGCACCCCACGTTGAGTCACCGAGCTGAAGTTGTTACCTTCAGTAGATTATCATACTGACAGGCAGTGTCCGTGACACCATCTTGCAGCACGTTTGTATGGAGAGTGCGCCATCTATCGGAGAACATAAATCCTGTCAGTGACGCCCTCCCCATGCATGTCACCCTCTCTTCTTCTGTTCAACTGCATTAGGTAAAATATTAAATTGCTGTAGGTTAGTTTAAATATTCAGATGTATTTACAAGCCTAATCCAAGTCCACTGAGGCTTCTCTCTACAAACACCTGGTTTTCCTGCAAGGAAAAAAAAAAAAAAAAAGACAGATTCATTTTAAGGGTCGACATAGCAAAATGTTTATTGATTCACAGAACACCATTTCACAATGTACTTTGGAACGGACAATCACCCCTTTGGAGACTTCTTTTAACACAGAAACTGCCAACGACACACTGCACCTCTGTCTACACTGCTATTTGAAATATTCTAACTACCACACAACAGCACCACGTCTGAGACAAAAGTCCTGAGTAACAGAGCTTTTTCAGTCGTGACTACATTTTTTGAAAAACACTTATTTTTCTGTAACGCATGTCCACAACATGTAACATTTTATCACTAGACACACTATTTTGATAACGGCACCACATTCACACAACAAAGATATCATTGGGACAGCTAAAGCAATCCCAATTTGACCAGAATGAAACATTTCTGGTACAAATTCCTATCGTAATTACGAATGTCTTTAGATTTGTAATTGTTTTTCACTAACCAACTAATTAAAGCTTTTGAATGCACTACTCTTGATTCACAGCAACACTCAGCACTTTTCTAACAGTAGAACACATATCTATTCTATTTCTTTGAAACACGTCACAGCAGCAACAGTATAATAATGTCAGCAACAACATCAAGAACAACAGTCTACGTGACCCTTGTCAGAATAACGACCAGCTTGTCAGAGGACACTCTCCCGCTCATCTCCCAGGCTGATGGTGCAAAGGTTCTGGTTGTGGATGGCGGCAGTTGTGGTGTTGTCAGTGCTGCTGCTGCCGGGGGTGATGATGACAGCTGGCGAGACGTCGATGCTGGAGGAGGAGGTAGTGGACGCTGTGCCTGTGATGTTAGCCGGCTGCCGATGACTGTTGTTGGTGTTAGTGTTGGTGGTGGTGTCGTCAGGGCTGTTTGAGTTGTTGTTAAGAGTGCTGTTGCTGGCGCTGCAGTTGAGGTTGCTGACCCCGCTGGACGGCCACACGTCATCTGGGCTGCTGGCCATTAGGCTGGCTTCGGACGGAGCCTCGGAGCAGATGGACATGCGGGCCACCGCCGCGTCCTGCAGGCCGCTCAGGCTGCTGGGGAGGAGGCCTCTCTTCTTCACCAGGCCCTCCAGCTCCAGCTCGATCAGGCTGGGCTTCAGTGCTTCTCTCTCGCTGTCTCCTTCGGCCTCGTCCAGAGAGCGGTCTGAGGAGCTGTCACTGGAGCGCATCCCTGAGTCGGACGAGTCCTTCTTATCCAGGATGATTTCGCTGAGGTAGCCAGGCTTGGTCAGCAGCCCAGTGGGCTGGGAGCCGCAGTGGGAGAACAGAGCTCTAGCTTCTCGGTGGAGGAGAGGTGTGGTGTTTTCCGCTTCTTCTGGGCCAGAGTCTTCATCGTTGGGCAGCTTGTGGTACAATGACCCGGCTCCCTTCTTCCTAGTGCCTGGAGTCCTAGACGATGTGCCGTGGTCCAGCTTCTCATCCTCTTCACTGATGGGGTCTAGAGGCTGGGCATCGGTCCCTGAGGGGAAGTCCGTGACATCGCTTGTCTTGGAGCTTCTCTTGGTGAAGGACTTGCGGCTGTCTTGGTCAGCTCCTTCTTTGGCCTGAGGAGAGGGAATCACATTCAATGAGAAGAACATGAATAAAACAGTATCTTATGCTATTGGCCAAGAGGCCTCTGAAGAGGGGATTCCTGTCTCTCCTTTATGTGCCAAGAGAAACAAAGACTATAAGCCAATAATTAAGAAACGCAAGAAGCAGTGATCTTCCCTTTCCCAGCCCAGAATAAGACTTTTGCCGTTGCACAAGCCAGAGGAATACAACATTTAAAAACACAAGTTTAAGAAAGACGTAACATACAGGTTAAGAAACTTTGTCTACACAAGTTAATGACAACAGTTACCACACTGTAATCTGACAGCAGGAGCTTCTACACTATTTATGCTGTCAGTGAAGTGATGGCAAAAACTCAACAGTGTACTTGTGACTGTCCACCCACCCCTTTGTCCTCTGAGCTGGCAGCCTGAAGGAATTGTCCAGGGTGGGGCTGTACGGGCCTCTTTCCTCCACCGCCGGACATCTCCAGCTGGGCCATCTGAGAGATGTACTCCCTGTAGGCATCGTGATACTCAGCCTGCTGCTTGTCTGTCAGCTTGCAGATGTCATTAGAGGATTCCTGAGAGTTGAGGCTGGACATGCTTGAGGTGTGGAGATTCACCACCTGACAAAATGAGATAAAGTTGGATTGGTGTGCAAACATCCACGTCAGTTTGTTGAGGAATATATTTATTTTAAAAGTAAATAAGGAGTGAGACTGCTGTATGGTTATGGGCTGAGTCCCTGAATTGACACCTGAATATAATACATATAAAAATGTGGCACTTAAATATGCTATAATTACATTAAAAACCAATGAAACATTCAGAACATTAGATTTGGATACAGTGAAAAAGTTAATGGCAAAGGTCGCAGACGGAGTGGCAATGAAAGCTGTGGTGTGTTTCCGGTGTTGGATGATTTGAATTTGAAAACGATTTGAAAGTGAGATCATATAAAATAACAGCAGAGCCAGCTGTCTACGTGTGAGTGTTTTCTCGTGTCTCAGAGATTTTGCAAATTAGGAATAGGGAATGTGAAAATAACAAACAGGGCCCCTTGACACCTTTTGGTGCACTGCAGTGTGTGTGTATTTTTAATTCTGCAATGTTCAAGAGCACCATAAGCTTCCTCCATGCTCATTTCTCACTCAAAACCACATTAATGTGAAACCAGTGAGGTCACCAACACACTGGTTTGGTGCAGAGGACTTGTGGCCATGTGACAGTTTGGGGTGCATTTGCGAGTGTTACACGCTCACACGTATGCTTACACCAGCAACTTTAATGGCGCTTATCTCTTTGACTGTTTATATGGGTGGATATAACGTGCATCCACATGCATACACACAGTCAACGTCTGTCTGATCCCATCTTCTGTGGTGGTACATTCACACTAAGCTCCTGACAGGAAGACTGACCGGCCAGTTCGAGTTGTTGCTGTGTCTCGGAGGTTCCTCCAGCCCCACTCCGCTGAGCTCTTCGAAGCTGAGGTTGAGGCTGAAGGCCGCCGCTTCATGCTGGGCCCCCCCGGAGTGCCTGCTGGGCTCCCCGTGTTGCACGCTACTGCCCTGCTCGCTAGCAGCTCGGGACTCATCTTGAAGCAGAGCCTGGCTTTCAGCATGCCGTTGTTCCATCACCTGGGAGAGACATTACAATTCACTATTTCAGATTGACGCGTCATTTTATTTTTTGTTTCAGGACACATAGATGACATATGACATACAAAACAAGTATGTTAGACAGCAACAACAAAAACATGTGCTTGTGAGAGTGAGTGGTTGCTTAAGTAGAGCTATTCAGCTGTCCACTCCTCCTCGACAAAACCTCCCTTCATCCACATATCAGTCAGCCATCTTGAACCAGATGTCTGTGCTGGCTGCATCCTGGCAACACAACACTGGTTAGTGCACAGAGTTGTAAGGCCACTGCACTTTCCAGCTGCTCCTACAAGAGCTCTGCATTGGATCTCCGGTAAAACACAACCAATCCAGGGCTCTGGTTTGGTATTAGGAGCACAGACAGACGATGATGAAGATGAAGTGGAGCCGGCTACACGTGTAAGTGATTTCAGCCCCAGCTCAGCTGACTGTCTAGTTTCTCGTAATACGGATTATAAAATCTCCATCCCAATGTCTCAGTGCAGCACAAGATGTCGTATTACGAGATGCTGTCTTGCTTCTTTTGGAATAAACAAGAGCTGACATATATCAACAGGAGGGCCCTGGCAGTGCTCAGTGTCTGCAAAGTATCACAGAGGGACGAGAACGTATGCAATTATAAATCTATTTCAGGACTCTAGAGTGATGAAGGAGTCATTAGTGATTGTTGTTGGTGGACTGATGCTTGCTTTATTAATTATGTCTACCGATGGCCCACTTCTTTTGATGAAACAACAAACAAAACATCGATCCTATTTATAAAATGTTATTAATGCCCATAGCAACAATATTAAACAAGACAGTGAGGCAATTAAAGACTCCCCAGAAGAGAAAGTTAGTCTCACCATTCCCCTGAAGAGCTGCCAGTCGCCAAAGTTCATCTCCATCTCTTTCTTCAGCTCGTCCAGGTTGCATTGAGACAGCACTCGACCATTTATATTAGCCTGCAATGGACAGGGAAGGGACTGACTGGTTTGTCCACTGATTGATTAACTTTATTCACATGTGCAAAGTTGCAGCGGGCCAAAAAACAATCAAACTAGGGAGGCAGCGTAGAAGGAACTGCATGAGGAAAAGAAGCCACATGATGAGTATGAAAAGAAAACATACACTAGGTATCTGAGAAAGTATCAGAAAATAGATCCAATTTTGATTGATATTGACCGACATACCTTCTTGATGGTGGAGGTGTACTGTGGCAGCATGCTAGAATCGATTCCATCTATCTGTCTGAGACGCTCACACACTGCATCTGTGTTCATAGAGCTAAGCAGGATCGTAGGAGAGACCTACACACACACACAATTAGAATATAAACAACGTATTCATTGTTTTTGTGAGTTAAGGTTACCAGGGCAAACTCACGCACTCAGTCAGACCAACTCATCACTCCTAACACATGATTAGGGCAAAATGAGCAACAATCCCTGGCAAAGAGACGTGCAGGCCTGTTACTGTGAGGAACACAGAGGTGCAAAACCACAATCCCACACAGTAATTCTCTCCATCAGTCACACAGTGTAAGTGTAAAAGTAAGCAAAGCTGCCAACCTATCCAAATACAATGTTACCTGCTCTTATTCTTTTTCTCAGTGTATATATAAGCACGTAGAGCGAGTGCACAACACTTTAGGGATGGAGTCTGTAAGTCTGTGAGTTGCTGTTAAGCCGAGGCACTGAAGTGGCGGCCGCCAAACAGCTACGAGGCTTGATGTGACTAATGTCGGTGGCCTGTTGATGCTGTCTGAGGCCTCACAGATAGCCAACATGTCACCCGCTGGCACAAAAACTAAGCCAACCTCATCCATCCTCCACCATTTCTTCACTCACCCCTCTCCCTCTGGTTCTGCTTGTTTTTATGAGCCCTCACTCTTGTCCGTCCCTCCCTCCTTTCCTTCCTCTCTCTCACATTCCTTCCCTCTCAGCCTACTGCACTGACCTCCTACTCTTTTTTTCCATCACTCTGTTTCTCTTCTCCCTCCTACTACCTCCCTCGTCATCTTTGCTCTCTCTCTCGGCTATTAACACCACTAAGACATGGCTTCAGACTAAGCTCCCGGCTTTGTTTCTCGTTTCGAGGGAGAGAAGAGCAGAGCTTAGTTGGACTGTAAGTGGTTGTTGGACAAAAAAACAACAACAGCGCAAACAATAGAGTACACAATACTAACCACTTTTTGTATTAGTGGGCAGGAGGATGAAGACCGGCACTCAGGGAGTTAAGCTACTGTTAATGTCCACAAGGTAGAGGATTTACTTTAGAATGAAACTATGTTAGTGAATCTACTGAACTAATACAGGACGTGAGGTTGTGTTTTGCATTTACTTCCAAGTGATGAGCCTCTAATATATTTCTTGCATGCTTAGTAGTATTGAACCAGTGTGTTAGAAATTAGGTAGCGATACATGGAAGATGGAGTAAAGGGTTGAATGTGGAGATGAAAGTAGCCATGAAACCAAAGGTATACCTGCTTTAATTTGTAAGGCAGCGACTTTAAATGCTTGATAAGGAGACAAAAAGAAGCAGACGGACATATAGTCAGACAAAAATACACACAGACATTATTAACGGTATGACTGTACCTGTAAAAAAAAAAGGGGGGGATGGGTGCAGAGGCAGACATGAAGACAGAAAAGACAAACAGAAAGACACTAGCACACATGTTGAACTCATCATCAGGGGACAGGAGAGACATTGACAACAGAGCAGACAGACGTTTATCTGTCTCGCAGCAGGAGAGGAGACGGCTCCTTTACAGCAGCCGCATGTTAGACTGGAAAAGAAGAGGCTATTGGAAGTACAATTATTACACACACAGATTTTGTTTTCGCTGGAGTCAGCAGGCTTTTGTGGTCATAAGCTTTGCCTACAGGAGGGATTGCGGACGAGACAGAGAGAGAAACAGAAACATAGAGAAAGACCCAGAAAGAAAATGAAACATCTCTCACTCTCAAAAAGCAGAAGTTTCAATTCAGGGAAGGCCTTGAATATGACTCCTCGATTTAGACTGCAAGCGTGTGTTCTAAGAACGTGAGCAAAAACGTAAATGTCTGCGGGTGTGTCTGCGTGTGTTTGTGTGAACCCTCCCTGTGTGTGTGAATGATAAGACTGTAATTACAGCTGGGCTGAGCTCAGGGCTGGGCAGAAGGATGGGGAAGAGGAAACAGAGCTCTGTGAGGGAGGAAGCGTCTTGGTAAGGAGATAAGCTCTACCAGCGCTGGGCTCATTGTCAGTGTCTGTCTGTGTGTGTCTGTGTGTGTGTGTGTGTGTGTGTGTGTGTGTGTGTGTTGCCAGCCCCAACAGTTGCTCTGATGATAATCCCGGCAGCCCAAGGAATCCATACTCACACTTATATCAGCCAAGCAATTACACTGGGCTCGGCCCGCTTACATATCCAAAGACTCACACAAATGAGTGAGTGTGCACACACATCCACATTGACAGATTTGCAGAAATACAGGCACATGTGAACACTACACAAAGAGATCAAGTGTGAACCAAAAAGGGGATAAGATGGGCTAATGTTAATATAAAAGCCAGAATGGGTTGAAACTACGGAAATTTATACTTTATAGAAAAGGAAACAAAAGCGTAAGGGAAGATAAGTGGAACAAAAAAGGCTGGAAAAATTAAACACAGCGATGGTTTTAAGAAAAGCAGTAAGACTGAAGCAAAAATGTAAAAGACACAAAAATACAGACGGAGAACGGAAGGAACATTACATAGTAATCTATATTTAAATCTTTCAAACAGCTCCTTTAAATGCTTGCTGGCAGCGCCCTGATAAGTGGCTTTGTGGAGCAGAAATCTCCTGAGTAGTGTTATCATCAAATTGTTCCAATAGTGGCTGATCTCTCTTACAATGTGTGAATATCTGGGTGTAGAGATTCAGTTCTTGTCAGTGCAACTCCATGCATTCCTGAAGTGCATTACCAAAACACATTTTTTTTTCCATTTATAAGAGAATGGGAAGGGCTAACTATGCCAACCATCAGAGTGAACTTCATTCAGCATAACATATTTACTTATGCTGCATGTGACAAAATGAAACACTCTTGATGCTTAGAGGTCGGTCGTAGTCGCACCAGACATTTAATGTAAGCATTCTGCAGCAAGCAGCGAGTGTGACAGTCTATATTTGTTCTCTCAGCTTTTTTTAAACCACAGCAACAAAATAAGTTGTCTGTCAAACATATAGGCGTGCATTTTACACATGCAACAGAAGAAATGACAAATGAGGTTTGTCAACAGGCACAAAATGTAGGACTGGTTGCACATTTGCATATCCATAGTGCTCCACAGCTATAACTAAATGTTACCAGGCTAGAATCAGAGGGACAGGAGGGGAGGCCTTCTCTGGCATCCTCTGCAATAACATCCTGACATGGGCACAGAATGGAGACAAGATTGTATAGAGAGAAAGGTTGAGTTTATTACCACTCAATTTATGGAATAATCTTTTACTGCTTCACCCTGGGCTCACAAACTGAGAAATACCACCAGCATCAAGAGCTGGACAATGGTTGGGCACAGAGGCAAACAGGGTGATGTTAAAATCATCAGGAGGTGAAATGTAAAAGTAAAACATATGACATCACACTGAGGAAAGGGAGACAAGGGTAAGGAGGAAAGAGGCGCTTGCTGTAGGTCGATACAATGGACCTGATAGCATATTAATATTATTGCGATAATAGCACTATATCCTAAACATAAGTCTTGCTTTGTAAGTTTAATTACAGTTATATAAAGAATAATAAAAATGGAACAAGATCTCCTTTAACGGGTACTGTTAAGAAACATTGAGCAACTGTTAAAAAGAAAATAACAGGAGACAAGAGAGCCATGAGAGCACTACTAATAATTTAAACTTTCAACCACAGAAACAATGTTGCTGCATATTATAAATACTACTACAATTAGTACATCTGCAGATGTAATTATCTAGTGTGAGATAAGATGCACACAACAGATGGATCTAGCACTACTTATTTACTTACAAGACCTCCATTGGTGTTGTCCTTAGGTTTAATGGAGGGGCACGAGGATGAGGGGTAATGGTGGGAGTAAGGCCGTGGCTGTTGATACACATGATGGGGGAAATAAGGCTATGAGGGGAAAGGAAGGAATGTGGAGAAGAGGATGGGGAGAGGAGAGGTTAAAATAAAAATGAAAATCATATGAGGGAGGTCAGGCACATGTAAACAAAAATGCTGCAGGGAAAAGACTCTAATGCTAACTTGCTCATTCTTTCTCAGTAAAGTGAGGTGTGGGTTATTTAAAAACATGGTCATATGGTACATTCAAATACCTGTTTACTGCACAATTTATTCAGGTGTAACTGCCAAGTGGGGCAATGCAATGCTACATAATGATAATGTTAGGAGGAGCAGCTAAACTCAGAAAGGGCCTTTTTAAAAACAGTGTGGTTGTTTGTGGTTTTGGGGATCAGTAGGTGTCACTCAGGTGGCTGGAACGGTTCCTTCTGTCGCTGTTAGATAGTGGCCAGCGATTCCAATTTTATTTACTTTGTTTATTTTTAGATTATCATGATCATTTTCTCACCTGGGCTTTTCCTACATTAATATGGACACTTGATGGTTTCTGAAAAGTAGAAGAAGGACTTATCTTAAAGATTATCCAAACATAAGTCCCTTTCCTGTCTCACCCGGTTGTAGAAGGGGTGCTGAGGGCCAGTCATCCCACTGAAGTAAGCACTGTGAGGCTGAGGAGGCAGGGATGCGGCGAAGGAGCCCGCCGGGGAGCAGGCGGCCAAATGCTGGCCATAACCTGACTGGGGACGTGGCACCGCGTCTTGCAGGGGCAGCGTGGGATAGGTCACTCCTCCCAAGTGCATCTGCTCCCTGGCCGCCCGCACATCTAAGAGAGGACAAGAGAGGGAGATTATCTGCGATGCTGATGATCAAATCTTGGCTAGGACTATAAAGACCCTTCAGATCCACCCACGCATCAATAATTTTGCTTTATTTCATCATCTTTGAGAGTATAGACCGTTGTGAATCCACAGAGAAAGCAACTGTTTCTTGAAGCACTGTAGAGAATACAACGAGAAGGTTGTTCCTGAACACGTTCTCCTTATCCAAAACAGTCCAAGACAATCGAACAACTAAACGCTGGAGAGAAAACATGCGCAGACATTACGATTACAACGATCGTCAACTGTGAATTTCATTCTCACTTTGATTTATATTACTCTGTTTGTTCACAAATCAGCAAGCGGGCTGATATTCTGTCTTTTCCTAATGATATGCCAGCCACGTGATGATTCTGGCACATGGAGGCCCTTGCTGTCCCTGACAAATCAATTCACCCATGTAAACAAACAAAGCAGACCATGTGAACTCATAGACACTATCGTCTAAGTACTTTGCCACAATTGTTCTCGCATAAATCAGTTTGACTTTGAGAGGAGTGGAGTAAGCGCAGAGGAAGGAGCTTTGGTAAAACCTCCCAAATTAAAGTTAAATAAGCCCAGAGACAGAACAGAGTGGCTCTGTGTGGCTGGCAAGAAAGTAAGAACCAGACACAGAAGCAGGCACCAGAATGTCTCCTGGTTATACAAGTGGCTGCTGAATGACACGCTGAGTGAGACCCAATCCAGCCTGAGAACACAATGGGGGCCTTATGATGTGAGTCAGGCTAATGGGCGGGTATCACTGAGAGCACTGCCCACTGGCTGGCCACAGGACACCGGGGACCAAGTACCGACTAGCCACGGAGGGAGTGGAGAGAGCGGGATGACTAGGTAAGAGCATTGGTCACCTTCCGCTCCCTGGGGACACGCCTAAAGGTGAAAACACACACACACACACACACACACACACACACACACACACACACACACACACACACACACACACACACACACACACACACACACACACACACAAAAACACATGTTCCGTGGATACATATAAACACCTACCCACTTTTGAGACAGGAGCACTGGACTTACAGACTGGACGTCTGGTTGCAGAGCTTGGTCAGCTATGCCCCCATGACTCAACTGTAGCTCAATGGAACAGACTTTGTGTGTGTGAGTGTTTTCTGTGGTCTCATAACACTATGATGCAGCAGTTTCACACTAGGCGTCATTGACACTCCTGTATTAGGCTGTATGGATGCGGACGTACGGTAGCAAAAGCACCGCTCTGGCTTACAGTTTAATGCTGATGCACTATTACGTCACTTTAACTGCGAACTGTGAGATTTGGTGCAGCAGTGGAGGCTGATTGGTGACAGCGAGTGAAAATATTGTCCTGATCCCACAGTGCTGTAGTGGAAACTTGCTCGACATTTGATTGTTTGGAAATGAGAAGCGAGCTGTGGGTTTCTGAGAGCCCCTGCAGTGGGCGATTTTAGAGCAGACCCTGCTGCAATGTTATGAGTAATGTAACTGCCAAATGAGCTGGCACTGAATTCAACACATCACATAGAAGACCGTTCTTTGTTTCTCCATGCTATTGTATACTCAACCCTTTTATGTACTTTAGACAAAACTGTACAATTAACCTTGTTCTCTCTAGCACACAAAAAACAAACATTACAGTATATGCGCACACTCCTCATCATGCTGGCAAATTGAAAGCATGAGAACAATGTCATCTTTAAATAACCCCAAAAAAACGTAGACAAAAGAATTAGTTCTTCACTTAAATGTTTTTTTTGAACAAAAGAAATACCAGTTAATATCTATCTATCTATCTATCTGTTTTCACCGCATGTTAAGATTTTTAATTAGTGGGATCTTAACGGTTTCTAAAAATAACCATCAGATTTTACACGATTGAAAACTTCTGTCTTTTTTAGAAGAATGGCATGCCTCAGTTTTGAATTAGAGCTGTTTTTTAATGTACCCCTGT
Source organism: Sander vitreus (assembly GCF_031162955.1). Lineage (NCBI taxonomy): Eukaryota > Metazoa > Chordata > Actinopteri > Perciformes > Percidae > Sander > Sander vitreus. The sequence goes on from NC_135874.1 coordinate 14,489,598, forward strand.
AGATTTACATGGAAAGAGGGTATGTTAAAGATTAGAAACAATTCTATTATTGGATTTAGTAAAAGTCGATCTGTAAGGATAAATGAACAATGAAGCTAAATGTAAATAAAAATGGCTATGACTTCAATACTGAAGATAGGTCACTCTTAGGTCCAACTTATTGTTGTTGTCACGGAGATGGTTTAGTTGTTTTTTGTTGTCACATGATAGCAACAAAGTCATATCCATGACAATTCGGCCACATCCCTTCGTTAAGGAAGACCATGAGATGTGGTTGAAAGCTTTGGGAAAAACAATAGAGTTGTAAGTTGTTTTTTGTCAAACTGCTGTGTCTAAGGTCAGAATAAACCATGCTAAATAGACTGTGGTCTTCGCAGTCACCAGATCTCAACCAAATAAAACACATTCTATGTATTATTCGGCACAGTCCAACACCATCATCAAAGAACCAAATGAGGGAATATCTTTCGGAAGAATGTTAATCCCTGCAGTGGAGCCCTGGATACTCGTGAAATCTATCAAGGTGCACTGAAGCTGCTCTGGCGGCCCAAACCTTAAGTGTTTGGACCTTACTAAGACATTAGTAAGGTTTGAAATGCAGTTTTTTCCTTCATGTTTTCACCCATCTGTACAAACACTGAGTATGTATGAACCTGCTATGATCTCTCTGAGTTTTGGGTCCAAGTTGACGGTGCAGGGCAGGAACATATCCACATCTCTGGCAGCGAGAACGGGGGTCCTGGAAGACAGGAAGACCTCAAAGCTGCGGATATCTCCATCGATCTCCAGCAGCGGTTCCACATCCTTAGTGGTGGGGATGTTCTTGGAGATTCTTTAGAGGAATAAGAAAAAGAAAAGTTTTTTTAGCAGGAGTTTATGTAATGATGCTTTTCTAGATCCGCTCATTATCATAATAATAATTATGATTATTTAAATTTTACAACTCTTTTCTGTGGAAAACCAAATGCTTATAAAAGACAATACAATCCGTCTTATTTACATTTTACACAAATATGTCAACATGTCAGTTTACACTTAATTCTGACTGCTAGCTCAAAGCATCACATTCTGACGAAAAAAAGAGGAAATAGCAAGCAGTACTGTTAAGATGGAAGAGATATGCAACGGTCATCATCATCATGAGAGCAGAGCGATAACTGGATTTAGAGAAGGCAAGATAGTGAAAGGGGGGATGTTTGAGGACAGATAGAGTGAGGGATGTTATCTTTTCTCAGCAGAGGAGGAAACCTGAGAAGATGACAATCAGGGTAATTTAGCAAGCAGCAGACGGAAGCGCGTCATGATGCGCTGCTACAGTTAACATGTTTGTTATCACAGACTAAGTAAACACCATGTTTGGAGATTGTTCTGCAGAAAAAAACATTGTATTTTATCAAGAATGTCAGATTAAAACATATCTATAAAATGTATAGACAGTGTTCAGTTTAAACTGATTAAAGAACTGCACAAACTCTGGCACCATACAATATAAACTAAAGCTTAAACCAGTAGTTCAGAAGTGGCGACATCCTCTCTGAAAAGATGAATGCTGAACATGAATACTGAAGTGTTGAGGTGAGAAATCCAAAATGATATCAATTTAATCAAGGACAGTGTAACATGTGGCAGAGGCTACAAGAAAAGCAAACACCAACAACCCAGAGCAATCATTACATCTTGTTAATCCCATCATTCAGACATGAAAATATGAAACTCAGAGTGATTTATGACACTGGCCATTCATCACCAGAATGTGCCGCTCTTATCAGATGAATAGGGAGACTCCAGCAGAGAGCAGACATTTTTTCATCTCTGCTTCCATTTCTCATTTGAACCCTTCCATCTTTTTCTCAGTGGATACTTTTCTCTCCCTGCATCGTACTTAACCTTCCCTCCTTCCAGTTTAACCCTAGCTCCCCCTCCTCCCCCCATACATACACCCAGTCTGTGTACTGGTATGCTCTGCTAAACACGGCCAGATGAGTTGGGTTTTTCCCCGGGCCTGATCTGTTTTTGAGAGTGAGCACAGGCTGGCCTTTCTGTGACTTGATTGGATGATTAGTACCATCGCTGCAGCACACAAGTCAGTGTGAGGTCAGCATCTGGCGAGGGTTCGACACAGCACACTGTTAGCTAATAATCCAAACAATCAGATCAACTAATCCAGTTAACAAACTGGCCGAAATGTTTCCTGTCTGCCCAATCCAGTGAGGCTCTCATACCTCAGTGATGGTGGACAAAACAAGACTGCAGAACCACGCTGCACTCAGTTATGAGTTACATCATTTCCATTTTAGGCTTTTAGCCGATACTCCTATCCAGACTGCATACAGTGAGTGAACAGGTAGGGGTCCAGTCCTCTGGCCAAGGACATTTTCACAGGACAGATGGCTGGTGATGGACACATCTGCTGTTGCAGGGCTCGAACCTATGACCTTGTGGTTACAGGATGTCTCTAAATGAATGTACAAGTCTGGCAAAAAATACAGGGATTGTGGTGTACTATAGAATTTCCCTGGGAAGCAGTGCCTCATTTCGCTCATGTTCGCCTCCCCAAATTACCTATACATTTTTAAGTGGTGAAAAAGCACATCATAAATATAAATCAATTTTTGACACTAAATCTATATTTTTGCATCTGTGCTTCATTCATACGCGTCTCCCCAACCCTGTTCGATCCTCCTGCAGAGATTCACTTCTCAGCAGACCAGCCCAGGTGGTCACCCCCAACCCCACTGTCCCCACCCAACTGCCAGTACAGACACACATAGACTGAAAGAAGAGAGAATAGGCTGTGAGCAGGGAGGACACAGAGGCCCAGCTGGGCTCCAGTGGACAAAGCCCTCTCAGTCTTTCTTCCATTCGAACCTTTAACAAGAACCAAGAGGTCAAGGAAGCTCCATGTTGGCACACAAATGAACCCCCGCTCATGTGACCTCTGCTGGGCAGGATGAGTGGGACTCTGAAGGCACAGATGTTACCTGCATACACACACACACGAACAGTAACTAGTGAACGGCACCGATGCTGTTTCAAACAACGACAAAAAACAACTGCGTAATGTCCACCACATCCACCTGGGCAGTGGGGATGGGGAAATTCAAAGGCACAGATGAAGGGTGGATGAATGAGTGATGTGAAGAGTGTGTGTGTTTGTGCGCATGTGCAAACACATGTACAGTATGTGTGGGTGTTTGGTTCTTTTTCCCATGAACTGTATTAACCCGTATACAGACTGAGAGAAGCTTGTGCTGTTCCCCATTTCCAGCTGGCTTACTGCTGTTTATTTGTGGGTCTGCAGACACAGACCAACAGGAGCCAGTGACTCACACACACACACACACACACACACACACACACACACACACACACACACACACACACACACACACGGCACTTCCTTTTGCTATAAAGAGAACACCCTCCAAAATTGTTTTAATGAATCTGGAGTCTTTTTATAGGACCATTTAACTCAATGGTGTGCCATAACTGAGAATGGACAATAATAATGAAAATCGACTAATCTAGTTGTCGTGATTTTGGCTACTTCAGATTCTTTATTTCATACATTTATTTTATTCTAAATAGTTCAAGAACTCATCCATCTTGCTTTATTATCAGAGTACCTTTGGAAAACAGAGACACGTGCTACATACAAATCGCCCAACAACAATGGCATCCAAGAAGTGAGCTACAATCGCATATATGTTGCTGACCTGCGTGTTTGCGCTGGCCTGCTGTCGTGCAACATGCAGTAGCACAAACAGCTGCATCTTCCAAAGACAACCGGGAGCTGGTGCGAAGAATAAATCAAGGACATCCATCACTGAGTTACACCCATACAGATGGAAAGAAAAAAAGGGGAGCGTGAGAGAGAAAGAGGTCCATTCCTGAGGTTCCCAGCTGACTGGACAGAGTGGCTGGCCAGAGACACAACGTGGTGCTCACACTTGAACCCTGTAAGATCATTGGTAAAGATCAGAGAGCACCAACCATCAACAGATGGTTGATAAGGAGAATTATGGAAAAGCAAAAAGGAAGGAAAGAACAGAATTACTGGAATACAGATGAACTGACATATGATGATGAGCCATTAGAGTGATTCTGGCCAACATGCTGAACTGCATGGTGTTACAGAACCACAGTACCCGAATGATAACAGCAGCTTGTCAATGAGGTTTAACCATTTCAAATGACATCCTTTGCATCCTTTGAGTTGTTGCCCTTAGCATTAAGCAATTGACACAAATCACTTTAGACTTAGTCATCCTCACAGTGAACAGACGATACGGAGAAAATGAACAAAGCCATTCTTATCAGCAATCAGTTGCCAAATGACAAGATGGATGCTCGGATTGGAGCGCCAAGGAAACCGGCGTGCTACTTTCATCAGACCAGGGATGAGTGTGATAAAGGCTGTCGGGCAGCCCGGCAGTCGTACCTGCACAATGGGTCCGTTGACAGGACCCAGCTTATAGCTGCAACAGCGCAGGCGCTTAGGCCCAACCACTCTCTGTGTGGCGTGGCCACTGGGAGCTTTCTGAGCTTATCCAAATGCTAATAGGTCCCAAAGCTGACTGGAGCATAGCCTTTCTTCTCCTCTCAACCTCCCACACGCTGCAGCTGACAGGAATGAGCAGAATTCATCTCTCTATCCCTTCCATCCGCTATTTGGGCGCTGAATGTATGAATGTGCCACTTGACTTTGCTTTACAGCTGCCCTCTGTGCTTATGGGCGACATGCGCACACACGCCACAAAGAGGTGGTCTTGCTGCCAAACATTTCCATAAAGGGGCCCAAAGACAGAGAGAGATGCCTGCAGAACAGACAAACGCCTGTGCACATTGTGTTTGAGAAGCTCAAGGGTTCCGATGTCAGACACTGTGTGACCAATACAACAGTGTGTGGGTGAAGAAGTTAACCAGGCCTGGGTCCGGCACATTCTTCTCCTAGTCAGAGTCGCTGGCACAGTGTCTGCCAAGCGTGTGGATGAACCCAGCGGGGCCCTCTCTGGAAAAACAGTGGACAGGCGGATAGACCAGCAAGCTGGCGCGTGGACATGCAGCATCAATGCTGAGAGAGGTTATTGTTACAGTGGAAGCTGCCAAAGCCTCCACCACCCCAAAGGCAGAGGGGGAGAGCAAAATATGGTTTCACTTTAGATGACGCCATGTTCTTTGTCTCCTTAAAATCCAGAAGTATTTCCTTGATTTGAATCAAATGCTTCAAGTAATGTGGACACCCTGTCTCTGCTTGCCTCTCTGTTTCTAACGTTCTCCCTTTCTTGCTTCCTTGTCTTGGCAGTGCCAACACACAACTTGTGGCAGCGTCTGCTTTCCATATACATTCGTGGCAAAGTTTAGTCCAATAATTGAAATTCTCTTGTACTAAACTGGACCTGTGCATCCCAAAGCAAACCACAGAGACAAGCAGGCTAATGGGAAACACACCAGGCTGATAAAAAACGAACTGCTTAGAAGCAAGCAGACTTTCTTTTTAGACGGACTCAGGATTCAGTGGTTCCCTGAAATGCTGATTAAACTCATGTGTAGCGCTCAAACGAAGCCTCCTTGTTCCAGACCCCAAAAACCTTAACTGAACTCTCCACTCTGAGTAACTAAGGCCTCATTCTTGACAAATAGCAAAACACTAAACCTCAGCTTGCTGACAGAGGAGAGTTTGGAGCATCTTAGGGCCATGGTAAAGTTTGTTCATTGTGACACTAATTGCACCACGAACTTCATATCAGTGCATTTGGTTGTTTGATAGCTGAAATGGTCAGTTGATAAGCAGTATGATACAGAGTTAAGTGGGGTGGACAGCAAAAGTAAAGACAAATGTGCTCTTCTGCAGCAGATAGGACCAGAATACATCTGGAATAAGTCTGCAGATAAAATCCATACAGTGAGGGATGAATGTGAAAAATAAAGCTTGGAATACTCAGACTGAACCAGTAATCCCTTGATTAACTTCAGAGAGTGGGATGTGTGCATCAGAAATAAGATGAGAGAGGGATAAAAGAATGTCAAGGAGCGCATGTGAGAGAATGTAAGAGAAAGAGCTAGACAGAGAGAGTAAGTTGTATAGTAAAACTGATTATTACAAAAAACTTCTCTACTGCGATTTGTGTCTGAGTTTGCTGCAGCAAGGAAAAGCCTTGCCTGATTATTAAGAACTTTCTGAAGCACATTTCTTGAGAGACCTCAGCAGACAAATCTGATAAATAAATCCTTGAGCTATATAGTGGTTGGAAGCATGACACATGCCAAATTAAAAGCTGCTTTCAAAGCAAAGATGGGGAAGAAAAGGACACTTGTGATCCCTCTGAATATAGGCTGGATAGGCTCAATCTTTAAATGGCCCTTTTTGGGCATGCTCGCTCGCCTAGTCGTTCTTTGCTATTTCAGTGTGGTTTCCACACACACACACACACACACACACACACACACACAAAGGGCCTGACCACATGCATGTGTGAGTATGTACATCCGTGTGTGTGTGTGTGTGTGTGTGTGTGTGTGTGTGTGTGTACGTGCCCGTGGCTCCTGCGGCGGCTGAGTGGCAAATCTCGTTGTCCACTTAAAGGTCAGTGCTGACCCTCTTGCAACCCTGCGCTGCTATTTATAATCAGCCCCCCACCTTCCACAGTTCCGGCACAAAGAGACAGCAGAGCGGGGGAAATATCACCGATAATGCTCGACACCACAGAAATACCAGAATATCAGGCAGTTGTCTGCTTCTTAGCCCTCCTTTCCATCCATCTCAGTGTCACATTTAAATGTTAATTCAACCTTGTGGTCACTGATGGACGTCTCTATGACTAAAGAGCAGAGGCCAGACAGAGGTGTAGTGGAGGCTTTTATTGCATTTGAAATGATTCTTTATGCTTTGCACAAAAAAGGGAACAGAGCAGTTCTTATGTTTCAGACCAATTAGACTAATCCTTCAACCTCGGCTTACAGACAGAAATGAAAAGGGCTTTGAGGATTTTCTAACAAAGAATTCTGCATGACGTTCTTTCCATCCTCACGTGGTAGCCTCTACACAATCAAAAACACACCTTTGCGCGCGCGTACACACACACACACACACACACACACACACACACACACACACACACACACACACACACCTCCTCCTCCTCCTCCTCCTCCTCCTGTGTCACCTGTGCACAATGCATTGGCTGCAATGTTTTTGTTTGTTTTTTCTACATTTCGAGCAGCTCAGCAGGGGTTGAGTGGTGGTGGAGCTAGCTGTGGCTGATTCATGTCTGAGTTACTACCGCCAAACACCTGAGGGATGGAAGAACGACAATGCTAGCCGGGCCGACACAAACACACACTCACATGGAATCAGCAGAGGACCAGTTTTACTGTATAAACAGTCATGTGGAACCCAGGGGACATATGCATGAATCTGTGTGTCCACCACCTGGACTATCTCACTTGGAGCAGCAGCATCACCTGAGGCTTTGAATACATCTGAGACACAAACACACCAATGGCAAACTCGTCGCAGTAATCCTGCTAGTATCTGGTCTGATCCTTTAGAGTATTCACACACTCTTAATTCTTTTAGCCCATTTTACCTCCTGAGACTGGACTCTCTTTTCTTCTCACTCTCTCTCTCTTAATGCCCTTTCTTTTCTAATATCAACCATCTCCGTTTTCCATCTTTATCTCACACCTACCATACTTTCTTTTTTTTGTCTCTGTCTTTATCTGTCTACTTGTCAGTCAGGGGTCTGTCTGCACACTGGTGTGTAGAATCAATGCCGGCGTCCTATCAGTGATGGAGCCAGAACTCTATTGAGACATAGAAGGTTTCACACCAGCCTTTACAGATTCACACACGTTTTCAGGCTTCTTGGCAAATGGCAGTGCAATGAGCGATGGCATTACCAGTTTACTCTATCTTTCATGGAAAAAACTCCTGAAGGGAGTTAGCACAGGCACAATGGGCTCCCTCAGAAGAAGACACAGAGAGGGGAAAAAAATTGGGGGTTTTGAGCATTTGCCGTGCATCTAGATGACAGAAAGTGTCACAAATACGACGGGTATTCACATGAACAATAGGTTGCGTTGCAAAGAATAAAGACTTTTCATTTGAGGGCAGGAAAAGTTCAAAAGTATTCATCATGAGAAAAGAATAGGATTTTGCCTTCTTTTTGGCGGCCGGAGCTTATTAAAGGATTCCACATAAAGGGAATCACCCGCATGAGCTTTGGAACAGCACTTTTATCCAGGCACATAATTGCAACCAAATTACAATAATTGTGCCAATTAAAGTAATCCTGAATGAAGAGTGTCATCTTAATGTTTCAGTACTTGGGATAAGAGTCTCTCTAATTAAGACTGAATTTCCTGGCTATGTGTTCATTCAGAGTGCGATTAGTGAAAAAAAGTAAGAAAACAAAAGTTTTGAAGTAGCTGGCTCTAGCCACTTCTCTGAGAAGGGGATTGTTTGGTTGATAATTGTAGGGTCAGAACAACAAAACAGAGAGTAAGAGAGTATGAAAGGAAGAGAGAAATAGTTGAAATAGTTTTCATAAACTGTGACATCAAGATTTGTAGATTTGTTTTACATACAAATAATGGCAAACAGTGACAATGCAATGAACTAAACACTACAATGTTACCTGACAACAATTTTTTCTGCTGTGTTCTGCCTCCTGCACTGTGTGTGTGTGTTAGGGCTTTGACTCCGAACTTCGTTATTCGAATATAATTCGAATATTTAAAAAAAAAAAAAAAAAGATATTCGAACGAATATTAGGCAACCCTTAATATTCTAATTTCAAACCTGTTACAGGCATTATTTTTTGTAAATGTGTTTGCTTGTAAACCTTGTTTTCAATTCAGATTCCGAGGCTTTTTCACGCATTTAAAAATGTAACTACACGTCGCTCGGTAGCGTTGCATTTCCCCCGACTCATTTCCTGGTTCTCCTTCTCCATAAACAACGTAAAATCAAGGAGAGGGTTAAGTTCTCCTGCTGCAGATTTCCCAGCGTGGTCAGAAAACACAGGGGAGACGATTTGTTTCTCTCACTATGACTCTAGAGTCGCTACTCGCTCTGAAGCTACCGCTAATCACCGTCACTCTCTCGCTCTAACACACACACACACACACACACACACACACACACACACACAGGCGCACAAGTATGAACATCAGACCACTTACGTAGGCTACGGTGAAAGCTCTGAAATTCCTGTCGAAAGCATACGGTTTGTGTTTAATCCAGGGTCTGACTTTTCATAAAAAAAAAAAACAGTTGCGGCAATGTGTTTTTTTTCTGAAAACATAATTGCCTGCCTATTGACTGATACACTGCCCTCTGGTGGACAGAACATATACAACTTATACCAATATAGGTCTTACTGAAGGCATTTAATGGTCAAAATATTATTAATAAATATTCAAATATATTCGAATATTAATAAACAAACGAACTTCGACTATGTAATATATTTTGGGGCAAAAGTCAAAGCCCTAGTGTGTGTGTGTGTGTGTGTGTGTGTGTGTGTGTGTACATGTGCGTGTGTGTGTGTGTGTGTGTGTGTGTGTGTGTGTGTGTGTGTGTGTGTGTGTGTGTGTGTGTGTTGAATGCAGCCTGCATCTCAGGGTCTGATTAATTACACTGACTCTCAGAGGAGTTGGGGGTGACATATGCTCTTGCACTGGAGTGAGAGGTGTTTGTGTTGCATGTGTACCACAAACACTAGCTTTATGTGTGATCTGAGGTGTGTGCATGCATATGTTCAATCGCAAATGCTTGTAGCGGCAAATAGTTTGTATGTGTGCTTGTTTCAGTTACAGCGTACATGCATTTTGCCACAATTTGTGCATGTGTGTATGTACAGTAAGTGTGCCTAGATGCAATAGTTTGTGTGTATGTATGTGTGGGTGTGTGTAATGAACAGAGGATTCAGGTGCAGCGCCAGAAACACACTCCTGAGTGCGGCGGGGGCATCCTGGCACAGACAGGGCACCAGATGTCAGAGCAGTGCAGGAACCTGCTCAGTGGACCAGTGACACTTTTTTTTTTTCTATTGCTGAAAATGGGATCTAGGCATCCAGGAATAAACTCTCTGAGGGGCCGACTGAACCCGCCCCCATACATCATTAGGTCCAAACATGTTAACCCCTCAATCAAAACACAGATCTATTTCACTTTCAAACAAATCACCACTGTCAAAAAATGTAAAACTAATAATTAGAGACACTGTCACTGTTGCCTACAGACTGCATGAACAGTCCTTTAAAAACCCATGAAGGTGTTTCCATAGATATAGGAGCTGATGATCATGTCCCCTGATCTTGGATTGACGTATACTTCCATACTAGTCTGTGTGATTGATTTTCAGAGCTTTCTGTCCTACAGTACGTCTTGCCTAACATGACACTAGGGCTGCAAATAACAATTCTATTCATTATCAATTAATCTGCCATTTCTTCTTCTCAATTATTATTCATCCTATAAAATATTAGAAAACAGAAAATTGTGGTTGTTATTGAATTCACAAAACATCAACACACACAACGGCCCCCAGGAAGACTACCTGTAACTACTACTGTTCTAGCTCAGTCACTTGGAATCACTCTACATTTAGCTATTTAGTGGAAGCTTTTCTGTAATGTAATGCGTCTAAACAACATCAAGGAAATAAACATACAGAAGCCCATTAAGAGTCCTTGTAAATGGCAGGGCTGCTTTAAAGCAATAACCATGAAGCAGGAGAGAGCTAGGTTAGCTATAGTCGTTAAGTCTCTAATAGCAGCTAAACAAGGAACAACTGACTCCTAAGAAGAGACTTAGATACTGAGATGGAAGAAATGATACAGCTGAAAATGATAGTCACAAGGCTGCAAGCTCCAAATTGAATTTGCTAGTGATAAAAAAACAACAAAAAAAACCCATTCAAAACACAGAGTTAGACTGTTAATTTGACAGCGACAAATATGAGGGTCGGTCCAAAACATTATTTGTTTTGTTTTCTGTTCCGCTTCACTGTGCTGGGCAGACCACAACGCTGGCTCACTGCTCAAGGTGTAATTTGTAGTTTTCCCTGCAGAACTAGTGAGACAAACATTTTAGCTACACTCATGTGTGTGTGTAAGGTTATTAACCGATTACACATTCTCCATCAGATTAGGAAGGCTGTACCGGCCCACTCCAGCTACGGGAATTAGCGCTACACATTTCTCTTCACGCCCTGTCCTACAATGACACTTCACAGCCCTTCATGGAACCTGTTATTGCCAGGCAAGTTGCTAAAAATGGCTTTTAGCGGTTTTAAAAGCATGTGTGTTTGTGTGAGATATGAGGGAAGGTGGGCGAGTGTTTCTATTTTTTCTCTCTTTTCCAGGAGTTCAGGTACATGCCATAGAGTAGCTGTCACCTTCATCACTAAGAGGCACTCTATGTAACTCATGCTATATTTGACCATGGTTTAGTAGTGTATGGGTCAATTTGTTTTCAATTTAGTAGGCTAGGTAGGGCATAACGTCTAAACTGAGACCATCTCTTGACACTGAGCAAAAATTCAAAGGACCACAGGCAAACCTGAATTTTATTTTTACCTTTAAAAAGATGGAGATGGAAACTGAAAATATATTTTTAGACCCACCTTAATTGTATGAGTTAACTAGACTATGGTTTACAAAATATAATATTTCTAATGCTCTGTGTACTGTGGCCTACTGAGCAGTAGTAAGCCTTAGTAAAGGAGAGGAAGACTATGCTGCTTTGTGACTGAGATGCAGGGCGACAGTTGACCTATAACGGGCTGACTCACCCCCACGTTCACTTCACCACTAATATATTCACTTAGTAATGCTCAGGGGATGTGCAACTCTGCGGTGTAAAAATGGTTGAGCACAACAACTCGTCCCATGTATTCATATTAAAACACAAACAAAGCACGGACATGAGGTCTGAACCACATTGGTGTTGGAGTAACAGAATGAAACAAAAAAAGATGCTAACTATAAGTTACAGGAAATGGTTAATTGGTTGCATTTAAGCTACAAAATAAGACGCGATGTGTGTATGTATTCATATGGAAAGCAAAGACAAGTAGCTATCCATTTCTCAAGCAAAGTCGGGAGAAGGGGCCTGAGGTTCCGAGAGGCCAGTCAAGTGCTCATCCATCGCTATGGGAAAAAGACAGAATATCTCATCCAGAACAAAAAAGGGACTAAAGAGCCCAAGATCATAAAGAAGAGGAAGAAAGGAGCAGAGAGACATAAAAAGATACACAGACAGAGGCTCGAGTCTTATCAGCGGGAGATTATTGCAAGAGATAAGGCCTCTAGGCAAGGCGTTGTGTTTAGCCTGTTTCAGGCTTCCTGTCATCATCATTAAGGCCGCTTCTCCGACAGCCACTGCAGAACAGAGCAGCCATTTGGAAAGACACCCAGTGAGGAGGAAGATGAAGAAAGACAGGGCTGTTGGTCAAAAACAAGATGATGCCTATATTAAGTCTAACGAGCAGTGTAAGCACAATGCAATGCTGTGGTGAAGGCACTTGAAACCAAGCCTTTGGTGAGATGTAGAAACACTGCAGAATTTGATGGCTGTACTAGTGTATAATTATATCTCACAGTTTCATTTTCCACAATAATTATGGCAAAAGTGAGGGCCTTTCCTTTAGGATGTCCACTATACTCATACATGATAAAGATATACAACAGAGAAGTGTAGTGACATGTTTTTTCCATATAAATTAACAATAATAAAAGGCAGAGATCGTCATATCCAGCAAAATAATCAGTTACAGCCTTCTGACTAAGATGCTTCATCTAATACCTCATACTCTGTCCGCCCCTCATATTGTACATGTCCCATGAAACACTTCACTGCCATATAAAAAAAATGGAAGGTATTGCCTTTTGTCCTCTAAAAATCAAACAGCAAAAACCTGGTCTAATGAGGCAGTGGTTTGCCTTGGAGATGGGGGAAGCAGGGTTGTCTGCTGAATCTAGCTGGCTGACTGGCTGACAGTAACTGCCTGTGACGCTTCCCTGCCGCAGGAGTCGTAGGCACTAGTGTATTGTGACAGAGTGCAACCTTTAAAGGCCATCAACTGATGTACAGCAGCACCCAAACCCAGTGACTCGGCCTGTGTTGGTCTCCTCCTCTTGTCTGTGGTGAGCACGCCTTAAAGCATCGGTGACCACACACATACAAAGACAATCATACTGTATACACACACACACAGACACAAAACAAGTGCATTATGATCAATTACAAAATATGTCTGTCAGTTGCCAATTAATGTGGCACTCAAAGCCATTGGCAGTGACTGTGGACTAATGTAGCCTGCACAGAAAACAAAAATCCTCTACTGCCACCTGCTGGTCAAAGCTAATTATTTCAGTATTTCAAAGACAGAACATCCAAGAAATGTGATTATTCATTGACTCCAGCTCTTAAATTCTGTTTTGGCTTTTTGGTCTCCTCAGAAAGGTCAGGACACAGGAGCAACTCTGCAGGGGTTTAGCGGTTTACCGACAACGCTAAACTCATCAGACATCATTTCCATTTTATCTTATGTAACAGGTCGCCTCAGTCTGCTAATGTCATGCCCCAAGTTAGAATGAAAGTGATGGAAAGACAATAAAGGAAGGTAAAAAGAATAAAACGAAGAAAGGTGGTGTATTGAAGAAGCCTGTACAACCTTGTAGATCAGAAAAGCGAGAGGAGGTGTGTGTGTGTGTGTGTGTGTGTGTGTGTGTGTGTGTGTGTGTACCTCTCATAGATGGTCTTCAAAGCCATCTGGTCAGGCACTCCGTCAGACTCTTCCAAAAAGAGGATGATCCACGATGTTCTGTAAGGCCACTCTTCTGTCAGGTTGATCCATGATGCCAGACGATCCCAGTTGAAGATGATCTGATTGGCCCGCAACAAACGACCTGTAAACAATGGTGCAGAGGATTAGTGGCCTTGGAAGTCACTGGTCTACTCTGCCTGAGAAAACCAACCTCTCAGGATTGTGCATCCTCCTGATCGTCTCTTTAATAATCTGCCCTAAACATCTCACAAACCAATCTGCTATGGAGGGTTGTTGTTGAAACTTTAACAGAAGCAGGCCAACATGAAACTAGTGTTTAACTGTTCCTCAAACTGCTGCTCAGTTCTGTTACCATTGTATAATCTGTTGTCAATATGTTGGGGGATTTGTGTCTTAACTTCCTGACATGTTATTATGCAAATAATATCTATTTTTAATTTAAATGCCCACCTCTGCAACCACATGTTGACTCCTGCTAGAATTAAATCCCATCAGAGATTTGTTTAGTGTGGTGTTTTTTTTCCTAATCCATCTCCAGTAACATTTCCCAATGGGAACCATTCAATAAGCTTAATTAGAAGTAAATCACTTCGATGTTGCTGTATAAACAAAATGTAATTTGTTAATATATTACGAGATGAGGGCGATGCTAAAGCAGAATATGGTTTATTCTTTACCTGTAATAGAAACAATGTTGAGCAGCCGCCTCATGGTCTGTGGGCTAATGTCGCTGAACCAGTCCTCGGTCACCAGCAGCTTGGTCAGGTCGAAGGACATCTGTCTGGTGACAGTCCTCTGCATCTGCCGACGCCGGTATGTGTCCTTAACAGAAAAGACAAGGAAACAAAGAAAGACAGAAACTCATTTCACATTTTACATGTTTGGATTCGTCATGTTTTCAGCTGGCTTGGCAAGATTAAAATGTGTCCAAGACGGTCTTATTTGTTGTTTTAAAGCAACTTTAACGTAACAGACATTTGAAAAGAATCAGAATGCCATTTTATCAGAACTCTATGAATTAAATCCTGTGTCAAACAAATGGAAAAGCAGGCACTGTCTTATAGTCACAAATGTAAAACCAATACAGCCAGAGGAGACATTTACAGCCAAATACTACACGGGGAAGTCTTAAAAATAAGATCTCTGTAAAGACAAGTTTTCGATTACTTATGCGTCATCCCTTTAAGCTGTGCATCATAAGACAGGAGCACAGGTGTTTCAGGATCACCATGTGATCTCAGGACATGTCATTGTAAAACCTTCAGCTTAAATAGATTGAGGAATACATGTAGATGGGTGGATAGGGCCTCATATTCCCATATTCTTGACTTCCTGTGCACACTATTGTAACCATGTTTAACTGTATTAAAGGCAGGGTTGGTAATGTTGTAAAGCTAGCAGGATTTGAAAGTAGCATCTCCTCGGGGCTCCGTCTAACCCCTCCCCCTGCTCTCGGGGCTCCAACCCACACACAGACGTGTACAAGCAACGCCGATTCAGACCAGAGCAGAGAAAGGACCGCAATTTTACTTCATGTCTCTTTCACCAGTAAGCAAACACCTAAAATCATACCGAATGTTTAAAACAAACATCACTAATGTTAGCAATGCTGCGACGGCGCCCATTGAGCTCAGGCTCGTACACAGGAGGGGTAGACTACACACAGCGGGGCAAGGAGACATTTCATTGGTTCTTTCCAAGCGGACCGCAAGGCAGTGATTGGTGGGCGTTTTTACAGGATTACAGCAGCTATAGATGACAGATCTTTTTCACTCAGCCTATAAGCCTGAGCCTATAAGTTATTTATTGCTTTTGGGGTGTAAAGACCATTTTAAACAATATATAAAAAAGTTTATATTGGAAATAGTTACCAACCCTGCCTTAACATGCAACCCAAGTATACATTTATGTGCTATTTTGCTCTCAATCAAAATGAAATTATTTTATTTTACAACATTTGCAGCAGCATACAAGCAGTTACTGACTGTAAAGATAATCCAGCAAAGGTTTGCAGCTTAACCCTATGAATGGGGCATGAGTGAAACCAATTAAAAGCAATTTTATCACTTTAACGATCAGCTTCATCCGCCTTCCCTTCTATGTCATCTATCTTTTCATAAGCAAAACATATAATTCCCTGTGACTGAAAATAAAAATCAAAGAGCCACTGTCCAATGCTGAACAGTCATGACAAGCAGGCGAGCTGTTGACACAGATCTAGAAGAGAACATCTGTGATGATATCAAACAGCTGCCATGGTCATGAGCCAAGGCGAGGCTTTTGGTTGACTTTGAAGTCGTAACGCCAGTCTCATGACCTCTTTCTCAGAGAGATGAAACATATGGCCACCACTCAGTCAGAACTGAAAAGGTCCATCATAAAGACAGTCCTGTGTGGCTGACTTTCCAATATATATTGATTTTTACTGTAGCTTTACAGCTTTATTGGTTAATTTAGACGATTGTTTCTGTATTTGCTTACGTCTACTGGTTCTTCCTCTCCCTGCTGATACCTAATTTTATATACAGTCTATGGCTGATACACAATTCAATCATTCTGTGAAACATGGTTATACTTTGCGAGGGCAGTTTGTTTTATTTTTATTTATTTTAAAACTGAATGCAGAGTTCCAGGTAATAATATTTGTTCTTATAATGGGGATTCATTTAATTTTAATACATGGAAATAAAATGGTAGAGGGTTAGGGTTAGAAGGGTTAGGGTGAACTCCTCCTAATGTCATCCACAACTTGAGAAGCCACATGAAAATGGAGAGCCACTAATTCATTTTCCCCTCTTGCCCTCATTTTAATCTCCACTTGTAGAAAGAGGGCCCTCCTGCCAAGAGCTAGCTAGTGGCAGAGGGCAAATAAAAAGAGCATTACGCCCCATAATAGAAGGGCCAACACCAATAATTTAGGGTACTAGATAAACCCGAGGTACAAACAAATGTCAAACAAACAAACAAACAAGAGAGGCAGGCGGGAAGGAAGAAGGGGTAGTGAGAAAGTCTCGCAGGGGGGAGGAAGGCATCAGCGACAGCAGCAGAGTCACTTAGCCTCCTGCCAGCAGACCTGGTGCCAGTGTTTTGTCACAGGGACCCACTGCTGCTAGGCCTTGTCATTAGGCTGTGGCAACACAGCAGGAAGGATAAACAGTCATTACATCAATTACACCAGGAACCTTGGCCGCACACCGAGCACCTCTCTTTTTGTCTCTGTGTGTCTCCTTCTGTCCTCTGGCCTGCACACTGCCTGCCAACACCACGACTGTACAGAACGCCCCCCCCCACCACCGCTTCAGGGAGGAGGCCAAAAAGAGAGAGCAGTGAGGGTTTCTTAAGCAGCATCTCCAATCCTTATCCAAGGTTTTCTATTCACGTTATGGTGAACTAATTGCATTTTAATTTTGTTTGATTAATGTCAAGACGGTAAGCATTAGTTTCCAGCTGTATGATATTTTCAGATTACATGAGTGTTGCGGGAATAAGTGTGGTGGGAAAACAAATAGATTTTATATCGTTCTATAAACATTACATCTGTCTCCATTTAAATTTAGCATCAAAACCTTTTCTGCAATATGTTGGCTTTTATGATTTGATTGTCATGGGTTAGGGTGGGGGTGTGAACTGTGTCTATTTAGGGTGACAAGTAGAGTAAACAGTGCTTGATATATTGGTGTTGGTATATCTAATTTGGATTTACCATAATCATACACATGGATTTGTATTGCTATTATTGCCTGTCTATTATTATCATCATTCTTTCACCTATGACTCATATTGCATCCACAGCCATCTGAGAAGGGGGGGGGAGAGAGAGACTTCTCTTTGAATTGCCTCTCCCATAGTCTTTTGTCTATGTGCCATGGTTCGTCCTTGTGTTCTTTAGTTCGAGAGCTTGTATGAGATATTGGCCTATACAAATACACTTGACTTGAATAGCTGTTACCCTGCGGTTTAAGGCGTTCTTGCTGCCAAACTTGGCCTGGTCTTGGCTGGTCTGAGACATCCTTCTGTCGATGTCTTCATGCCATCCTGGACAGAGAGAGAGAAAGAGACAAAGAGAACGTCAGCTTGTCAATTAATGCCCCAAACTGTGTGCAATCCTCCATATATGTGTACACATACAATACGTTGTATATTAGCCCTTATCCTTTACCCTCAGTAGGCAATGGCTCTCCATTGATGGGGGCTGCCATGCAGAGCTTCTTGGCCGTGCTGAGGCCTCTGCTGTTGAGGAATACTGGCAGGTGGACGATGTTCCTCATGTAGTCATGTCCGTTGATGTTGGAGTCTCTCAGCACACTGTTGAGGTTTTGGTTGATAGCTTTGATGATAATATGGGGGTCACTGGCAAAGATGGAGATAAAAGGGCCTTTGGAGAAAAGTACCCTCACCTTGAATGAGAAAGGAACCATAAGTTACTGTGTAATGACATCTTTCACTACCTTTTTTGTTATTCCATGTAATGTTTTTCAAACTATGAAACCAGTTACACTATCAGTAATTAATAAAAAACAAACTTGACTGATTTGTTTCAGTCATGTGAAAAACTGAGTTTTAGCACAGTACATTCCTTTGTAGAGTGTCCAAATGGGTAGTTTACAATCTAATCAATCGACAACAACATGACAGCTAGAGGCAACAGTCAGCTGTAGTACCTATACTTAATGACTCCTGTGAGAGCTTACTGTCCGCAGCAGATGGTGTTGGGGATTTCCACTCTTCTAACTAAGGGACATTGTCCAAGTGTCACAGGACATTGATTTGTGCTTTATGCATACATGGTTTGTTAACCCCTGGCCACCTCCCCCAGCCTTGCCCCACAAGATGATGAACCTCTGTCCCTACAGCTGCTGTTAGCACCATAAACTAAGGCGCAATCACATGATCTGCATCTTTAATGCACATTATCTGGTAGGAAAAGTACACAAACGGAAGAAAAAATGGATTTCAGAGTGTTTGAAACTCTGAACACAAGATGGTTTCAGAGTGACTGGGAGGTGCTTGCAGAGATGAGAAGATTACATTAGCACACAGGAGGTTGCCATCCTCTCTGGGATTACTCCATCAAATAATAACATTTGGCTAAAGGAAATTTTATTACAGCAGCTGGGAGGAAGAATCTAAACTTGGAGGCGTGCTGAGGCAGCTGGGAACACCAGGATGGCTGCCCAATACTGGAGATGTGTGTGATCTGTGTGCACAGGTGAAAGGCCCACAGAAAGTTGAGGCAACATGGCAGCAGCTCTACAACAGTCTGTTTCATGGTTAGAATTTTGCTTGAGTGACAGATGTTAAAAAAATGTAACTGCTTCATTTTGATTTTGTTATCAGTCAAGAGGAAGCTGTGCTCATCATTTATGTTCCCACGCACAGAAGCATGTGCAAACACACACCGTGTCCAGCATCTGCAGAACTTTGTCCTGCTCACAGGCGTCCAGTCCATCGATGATGACAGCCATGCGTGTCTGGTTCTGGGTAAAGCCATCAATGGTTTTGGCCATTTTTGACATTAGCTCCACTTCATGCTTCAGAACCTGGTGTGAAACAGGGATAGAAAATCAATGGCTCAAAATAAGGAAGAAGGAAATTGATTGGATAAGGAACTACTGCTTCATAACTCCATAGGCAAATGGAATTCCCCTTTAGTCATGACAACAGGATGTCGAAGGATTTGCATTCGTCCTTGATTAGGTAAAATGAATAGTCTGTTAGTCTACCTTCATAAATCCTTCACTCTTGAGTCTATGCAAGTTGTTGGCAGCACTGTGCAGCCGTTTCCTCTGGGAGTTGAGGACGGAGTCGGCCACCTGCCACCAGGTCCTACAGTTGAGCAGTAAGGCAAGGCCCACCACACTGGCCATGGCTATCAGCACTGCATTTACTGTCAAGTTATCAGGGTCCACCTGGTAATAAAAGCATTGAAACGGATTACTAGGGCGTCCAGTGACCAAGTGGTTAGAAGGTATACTGTTTAAACGCAATGTCACCTTTTAATTTGCTCTAACCCACCTTAAAGATGGCCAAAAGGGCCATACCAGTGATCAGGCATCCCAGTGTCAAGGAAAACAGCACGAAGGAAGGAACACAACATGTTTTCTTCCACTTCTTACCTGGGGTATGGGAGAAAGTTAGAGAATAATTATTTATATAAGAAAGCAATATTTTCTATGCACATGAATTACCACAATTTTCACACATATTAAGATAATTTGAGGACAGATGTAGTATATAGAGAAAAGACTGCCTAGACCGTTCATTTTAAGCACTAGGTATACTTACAACTTCAAAACTTACTATGTTATGCCTAAGAGTGTCATTCTTTAAACAGAATTCTCTACATTTTTGGTGATGCAAAATTAGATTAAACACCAGTTGTAAGAGACCTTCATAAGGGGACCTGGTTTATTGGTTATTGGATAAGCAGACGAAGATGGATGGTTTATTGTGTAAACATAATTCTGTAAACAGAAATATATTTCACTTCTTTAAATGTAGTTTTTTCAGTCTACAAAAACTGTACAGCACACATACATATTTTATTTTGTCAGCCATTAATTAATTATTAATGCAAGCTCGTAATTGCAAATGTAAGAATTTTATTATCAATTACAGGTCAGATTGTGACTTTGTGTGCTGGCTGAAAAGTCACTGATGTCATGACTGATTTATAAAGCAACAGATAGCATTGTCACCTTGGATCTCGTCTTTCTTGAAAACCCTGAAGAGCCTGGTGGCCATGAAGCCAAACTCCCTCTCACAGGCATCAGAGAGTGTGGCAATCATCTCGGCCATGGAGGTCTCCCCTCCAACACTGGACAGACGATTATAGTCTGTGAACAGGAACCTGTGTGAAATGTGAGAAACAGAAATTATGCTGTGATTTCCTCAATTACACAGCAAACTGCAGATGGGACTGGGGCTAAAGTATTCATTTTAACAATGTTGTTAACATTGCAATAGATGGAATAGTGAATGGTACTAACCCACCAATTGAGGTTCAAATAATAAATGCATAGTGTGTGTGTGTGTGTGTGTGTGTGTGTGTGTGTGTGTGTGTGTGTGTGTGTGTGTGTGTGTGTGTGTGTGTGAGAGTAACTGTCACCTGACAGGCAGTGCGCGGGTGGTCTGCTCAGGAAGTTCAGGGGGGTTGACAAACATCAGTTTGAGGAGCAGCTCGAGGTAACCGACCTGGCGAGCCAGACGGGTGCTGATGACCCACGCCCAGTTCCAGCTCTCCCTCTCACGTCGACTTCCAAAGTACACCAACACTGGAGAGAGTAGAAAATCCTCATTTCATGATTACAATGGTTAAGTTATATTCATACACATCAGTAAATTATCTCTTAAATATCAATACAAATGTAAATTAGGAGGCTTGTGTCATTATATTTAAAATTGGTTGTATAAGGGCATGCTATAGTATATAGTATAGGGCTCTAGTGAGCAAAGCAGTTTCAAAAGCATCATACAGCTAAGGTTCATCTTGTACAAATGAATGAAGCATTATTTTCTTAATAATCTAAAAAAAAAATATTTCAGGGAGCATTTGTATAAGGATATGTGTAAGCATTTCTGTGTGGAACTCCTTTTGCTGTCACAAAAACAGAATACAAAAATATGCCATTATGTAATTCAAACACTTCCAAGGAGGCTGTGGAGCAGGTCAAATGAAAACTGAATTTCTATACAGTCATCAGTTATAGTATCAGTGTTGCATTTCTAGCTTATCTGTCTTCTCACCAAAAAAGATGTAGAGCAGAGCGAGGAGGGTGAGGGAGACAGCAATTGCCAGCTTGGGATCAACAGTAAAGCCCAGAACCACGGCTACTGAGCCACAAAGTAGCAGGGTGAGAAAGACCACCAGCCAAGAGAACTGGAACAACGGCTCTATCTGCTGGCCTGCAAAGGTCTTCATCTCATCTGATGGACAAGAGGAAGAAGAAAGGAAGAATTAGAAAAGATTAAAATATAAAACACTAAGTCAGGATATGGAGCAATATGAAAATAAACCCATTTAACATCATAACTTAAATTGATACAGAATAATTGAACTGTGGAAAGGCACTCTCAAAAAAGCTAATTTTGTAATGTTGTGGACTTACTTACTAGGGGTGTGCAAAAAAAAAAATCGGTTCACATTCGTATTGCGATTCAAGCTCTACTGATTTAAAATCGATTCATAGAATTCCAAAAATCGATTCATATTTTTTTATTTTCTTTCGTTTTGTAATGGCCTGTATACTATTGTCCTGAAAAAGTTTAGCTTGCCATTCACATAGATGGCGCAGCGTCGAAGTTACACTTCACAATTCACAATTCACACGCCTGGGCACTCTTGTCATAATCAAAAGAAGAACGAGTGCAGCAGAAGTAGTTTAGTCGGCGCAAACAATGGCAAACCTCACAGAGAATTATTCAACCTGCTACATCCTCATTGAAGGCAAGAGTTTGGGCACATTTTGGCTTTTATAACCTTGAGGGGAAGACGGAACTTAATATGAATCATGCTATATGCAGGCTTTGCAATGCGAAAGTTAAGTATTTTGGAAACACCACAAACTTGAGAACTCACATGGTACGCCATCACCCAGAGATTAACATTAAAGACGTGGACGAACAACAACCTAAAGTACCTAACATGCCAGTCTCAATGTTCTAAACTCCCACCGAACTCTGAACGAAAAGCTCTTTTTATTTAACAGTTTTATTCTATACTTGAATTAAATGTATTTGAAAGCTGGCCAAAGCTTGGCACTTTGCAGTTTTTAGTTGCAAAGGTTTTTATTTTTGTATGAAGAAGAAGTAAATCAAACTACATTTAATTTGTTGTGTTTCTTTTCTTTTAAATTGTATGTCTACTACAATCACATGGGAAAAGTAACTACATTTACATACTGTGAATCGTTCTTTGAATTGAGAATTGATTTTGAATCAAAAATCGATTTTGAATCAAATCTTGAGCCTAAAAATCGATATCGAATCGGGACATTTTCTGAATCATGCACCCCTATTACTTACCCTCCAATTTCTTAAGAAGGAAAGACTTGCCGCTGCCCCACTGAGCGTACAGTCCAACACAGATTGGTGGCTGCATGGTGGGCTCACTAAGGATGTCTGCTAGAGCACTGCTATACAGGTCATAACCCAACATGTCTCCATCTGATTCAGAGGGGGAGAGGTGCTCTGAAAGAGAAAGAGAGAGAGAGAGAGAGAGAGAGAGAGAGAGAGAGAGAGAGAGAGGTTAAACAGTGCAGAGGAAGATAAGAGAATACAAAGTAAAGCAGTTTTCAGGATATTTTGCGATTTCTGAACCAACAAAGCAATGAGCTTGTTTTGGCACACCATTTTTTTTTTTAATTAAATGGAAAAATGGGTCATACTGGCTCCAAATATCTGTGTGAGGATGCTTTTCTGGTGGGTACAGTCAATGTTGTATGGTGTCTCTCCAGCTTTGTTTGGGCGGTAAAGCAGGCGGCCATCTTTAGGGTTCCTCAGCAGCAGCTCAGCCAACTTTCGACTTCGCCCACGGATGGCAATGTGGAGGGACGTGTCTCCTTTCTTAAGAAAGAGTTATACTGAATTGACTGAAAAGTAACTTACTGACTGGAAAACACTTTAAAAATCAAAACCTCCAAATTACTGAACAAAATAATGCTATAAAAGTACTGTTATTACAAGATTTATATGTACAAGTGTGTGTAATGTGTAAGTGTGTTTTTAATAAAAAAGTACCTTCTCCACTGCAGACACCTTGGCTCCTTTATCCAGCAGGAGTTCCACTATCTCTATGTTCCTCATTTTTGTTGCTTTGATTAGTGGGGTCTCTCCCTCCTAAAACACAAAGATACATGCAACATTACATCACACAATATAAATTCTGTATTTTATTTTGAACAGAACACATTGGACCTTTACATTTTCAATTAATCAACAGTACACACGTGAAAAAAAATACCACTGTGAACACACAGTCTTGTAGAATTAAAGAAAGCCTAGGGTAGGCTGTTATGGCAATATTCATAGTTGTCTGCATTTTTGGTCAACAGCATTTTTACAGATATTTTAGAAACTTTAGATTTATGTTGTTAACAATGTTCTTATTAAATACAGTGAATGGAAATATTTTAAACTGTTGTGTCGAGGACTGAGGCTCAGTCCTCGACGCAGCAGCTCAGGGTTCGAGTCCGACCTGCGGCCATTTGTTGCATGTCTTCCCCCTCTCCCCCCCCTTTCCTGTCTAAAGCTGTCCTGTCTATTAAAAGGCTAAAATGCCCAAAAAAATATCTTTAAAATAAAACAATTAAAAAGTGCCTTACCTTAGTGCAGCTCTCGGTGTCAGGGTTACACTGCAGGATGTCTCTCACCATGGTAGCGTTACCTTTCTCCACTGCCCAGTAGAGGGCAGTCTTTCCATCCTGAAGTGGACAAGTGTGCATAACTGAGAATACAGTGAATGCATTTTATATTGTGAATAGTAACCTTATTGTAGCATATGTGTAACAGACATAAATAGATAGAAATAATACTTGAGTATGTTTGTGTAATCCTATGGATTAAAGTTCACTTTACCAAGAAACAACAGAACTAAACAGTATTGAGTAGCAGTGTGACATATCACATAGAGAACACAAGAAGGCCCCATGCATGTTTTTAAACACCAATAAGGCAGTGGGAGAGGAGCTCCTACCTGGCCCCTGACGTCAATATCAGCATATTTGTTCAGAAGAGCTCGGACTATCTCCACATGACCTCCTCTCACTGCTCCAATCAGCATTGTCTCCCCGCTCTGACAGAGATGGTGAAAGAGAGAAAGAAAGGAAAAACAGACGGATGAATTGCATTCTATTCACATTGTATTTCATATCAACTACTCTTCTACATCTTCAACTAGCAAGCTTGTAAGGCTGCTGTAGGGTGGCCTCACCCTGTCTGGAATATTGACATAGGTGCCGGCATCCAGCAGGTCCTGTACGATCTCGGTGTGACCCTCCTTGGCAGCAATGGCCAGGGCTGTGTTGCCATCCTTGTCCGTCATGTTGACATTTGGGTTTCTCTTCAGGAGCTCCTTTACAACATCTGTATAGCCACCTTTTACTCCCACAATCAGAGCTGTCATTGAGTTCTGAAAAGACACAGAAACAAGGAATTTAAATTTACAAATTTCAGCCATCTAATCCAAACAGTTTCTCTCTGCTTAACTAGCTGTTAGGATTTTAGTTGGTGTTTATTATGACAAATGTTCAATAATGTATGGGTAAAGATTAATTGTATTTTAAAATGTTATCAGTTTATTTCAGCAGCTCTGGGAGACACTACAGGCTTAATTTATCATTGATATATCGTCTAGCAAGCCCACTAACTCATGTATTTTTCCAGGCACTAGAGTCTCTAAATCACATATAAATGAATTGCTCAGCAACATTAGCTACCATAGTTGCATCTAATTATTGATGCTACATATCGAACTATCACATCGTTCAATTTGGGACAGCACAGATGCAACATGACTCGAAGGAGCACAGATGTGCTGCGTCATAGATTCAATCAATTATTTAACATTGCAGTTTACTAATGAGTTTGTGGCACTTGGGAGCATTAAATCTTGATTATGTGAAAACTACACTGGCGAGAACAGGCCGCTTTGTGTGTCATGGCACCCACGATGAACCCAAAACAAAATTAGACTTGCTCAGCTGCTAAGATACCTATTTAGACTACCAAATCAAATATTAAAATTGTTTAGGAAACACTGCCAAATAGTATACTATGTCAAACAATTGTGGGTGCAAAGCCATATAGAAGGCATTGTAATGTGGGTATCAGCACTCAAAAAAACAACAACATTTTTTTCCAGACTTTTAAAGGATTTCAAAACTGTCCAGACATATCGAAGCAACCTGATAATAAAAACTGCAATCATAATCTAGATTAGTGTGTAGATACTGTGATCAAACTTATTAATCAACAATATTTGTATTATTTGATTCATCAGAAATATCATATTGTACTTTAATCAATATCTTGACAATGTACATTAATTTATATTTATCAATATGATCTTATTTAGAATTGTGTAAACTACAATTATAAACTGCAATTCTACTTACTCTGCTAGTGTTGGATGTCTATTGAATGATACTGGCGTATAGTCTACAACCATTCACACGACATCTTCAATCTACTTACCGCTCCTTCTTGGTCCACATCAGCTCCGTTGGCCAGAAGGTGCATCACACTGTCATAGTGGCCCTTCCTGGCTGCCCAAATCAAAGGAGTGGTACCATACTGCAAAGAAAAGAAGAAATATGATAGAGTGCATTAGACATGAGTGGCAAGATACTATTTAGTCAACAACCCAGTGAATAATCATGAAGGAAGGAGAGGGACTTGAGAGATCTGGAAGGTGGATGCAGACCACTTGAATCTTTTTAGCTCATACCACTAAATATATCTTCTGTTAATGTTAAAAACAAGTTAATGTTGAACATCTGTCAGTATGTAGCTACCTTGTCGGAGCAGTTGACCTTGGCGCCGTGCTGCAGCAGGAGATGGACAATCTCTGCGTGGCCTCGACCTGCCGCCCAGATAATGGGGTAGACGCTGTACTGTTGGGCCAGAGGAGAGGGGTGAAGTCATGCTGACAGTAACTAATGATCAGTGTCAGGCCTGCGGTCGTACTAACGCTTTAAGCCACCTTACATGACTGAGACAGCAGGTGATGGGTGAGGCATTGCACTGTGCAGGTGAAGAGCAGGGTTGTAGTTGTGTTCACATTTTTGTTACTGTAAAGTTATGTGTACTGACATTTACAACTCTATCAGTTTTTAACTAGTGAGCTGAAACACTGGATTACATTTACATGGAGAGATCAGAGTAAAACACATCATGTGAACACTTAAAATAATCTGCCCCATTCAGAGAATATTTTTTTTATTTCATGTATTATAAACATACCTGTTATCTTTATGCTGATATAAAGGAACAACAGATGCAAATGATGCTATTATTATGGGGGAACTACAAAAATACAGTGTCCAGTCTCAGTACCTGACCAGTGATGTTGGGGTTAGCTTCTTTTTCCAAGAGCAGCTGGACCACATCTGTACGACCTTTATAGGCTGCCCACATGAGAGCAGTCCAACCTCCCTGAGTAGGACACATACACAGAACACAGTTAGGTTGGAGAAAAGATAATTTGTTCATGACTACAAAACACCTCTACATATAGAATTTATACTGTGTATGTAATATTCTGTATATAAATAAAAAGGTATTATTTTATCATAATAAGGTGTAAGGGTAACAACAATATTAAATTCAAGCAACAGATCGAAGCAGATTTTGTGGTAGGAAAATTTGCTATTTACAGCTGGCGTGACACACTTTCCAGTGAGCGAACAGTATCACACATTGTGGTTTATTATAATCCCACTGTCATGACTGGCTGTGATCTGTCCTCTGCAGTTTAGACACGCCTCGCACGGCAATGAGTCAGTTGATGTCCTGAGTCACAGAGACAGGGTCACAGAGACCAAGGATGTAAAATCCACTCTAAATGTCCCATCACACATGATAGAATAGCAGAGGTCATAAAAAAGTGTCATCTTTGTGCCAATATAGAAATTAAATACACCACTTACACTACCAACTAATGGTTAGAATTACATTTTTAGCATTTCTGGTTGCTGGAAATGCACATTGCCTCTTGCGCTGGGACATCTATATACATCACAACTAAAACCAAACATGCTCAGCCCCAGGTAATAAATATATGTATCTCATCTGCATGTTGCCTATAGTGTGCGCATGAATACACAGAATAGCTGCTACAGCAAGCCTGCAGACTGTCTGCCTATAGTCTAGAATAGATCAAAGGAAAGACATTGGTAGGATAAGCCTGACAACCTGGAACTTAGTTCCACCCAAGACGATTGTGATTGGTTTAAAGAAATGCAAACAACCCAAAGCGTTTTGTCCTCCTATCCTAGAATGTATCTGTGGTATAGCCAGATCTTACTCCACAGCGCTGTGGAGATAGGTCTGGCAATGCGAGACTAAGATCCCAAGACAAAATCATATCACGGCCCGATGCAGAGACAACCAGAGCTCAGCAAATGGTATTACTAGTGGAGAAGAGCCATCACACATAAAGTAATTTCATTTTATGTCCATTTCAAAGCTAATGGATCATCCTGTTCAAGCAGCACTGGGGTCATTACATTTTACAGAAACCACTAATGCACACACAATCAAGACATTATTATATTTTGAATTGTATAAAGGCTACATATTAAACGTCACCTTACCTTAAAAGTTTGAGCAGTTTGTTAATTAACCTCTAAAGTTTTAGTTTAGTGTTTCAAGTATATTTAGAAGTTTGACACGGTGTCCTGTTGTTCCATGTTGATTAGTTATCACATTTCTTCCCATAAACATACATTGTCAAATCATATTGGCACTGAGGATACATTACTATCCCTTAGTCTTGCTCCACCCTACACAACTTTCTTGGCATTTCAGCAAATTTTTGATAGTACATAGTATAGACATAGAGGAAACAAGGAGAGACAAATGAGGGGGATGACATGCAACAAAGGTTCCTAGAGTCAAACCAAGGACGTTGCATCTCACCCACTTGGCCAACAGGATGGCCGACCAGATGTTTTTACACCACAATTTTCAAACCTAATTCCATTTTCTTTTCTACAATTTTTTTGACTTAATATTGATACAATCATATGGCCTTTCCTTACAACATGATATCATTAATATTATTGTAAAGTATACTGTTTCAGATAATGGCATGTTAGGATTTAGTTTTTCATATTTAAAACAAAAAGAATCAGCAGACAGCAGAATATAGCAGATTTTAATTGATATTAATTTAATTGAAAAAAACATTCCAGTAACTCTCCACGTTCTCACCATGTCTCGATGTTCCAGGTTAGCCTTGTTCTCCAGCAGTTCCCTCACCACCTCGATGTGGCCCTCCTTAGCTGCTGAGATCAACGCTGTCCAGCAGTCCTGCACACACAGACAACCTGTTATGTGGGAACTCCCATCACTCTCCAAATCCAGTTGGACAAACGTCTGTCCGAGCTCTACCTGGGGCAGACCGGGAATGCTCAAAGCACTGTACCTACCAGCTGGTCATACCAGGTGCTCATGGGAACACGGTGTCGCATTGTAAGACAGGAGTGTCAGAAAGTAAAGTGTGAAAGACAAGTGCAACTATAGTATGTGATGCTTCTCCTTTATCTTCTGCGTTAGTGGGAGAGTGAGCACAAGTTTGAGTGTTCCATGTGTAATAGCAGGTTACATCGACGTGAGATGTTAATGAGAGGTGTATAGTGTGAGCATGCATGCGTGTGCTTAAGTGGGAGGGTATATGCATGCGTGAGTGTGTGCGTGTGTGGGGGGGCTGGCTTCTGAAGGCACAGGGTGTTGGCCAGCAAGTGGATCCTGTCATTTAGTCAAAAGAGCGAAGGTAAAAGTATGTAATAAGTTGTCATTATGGCTCATGATTGCTCATAATAGCTGTGGACTAAGCCCGAGTGTGGTGAGTTCAGCAAGATGGAACATTAAGGCCACTAGTTCAGCTACGTCTTCTTTGTCAAGTGGATAATGTGGTTAAAATGACCGCATTGTTTTTCACCTGTGCCTGGACTCTCAATGTTTAATAAAATGCCACGTGGGCCTGTGTGTGAGGGTATGATGTGTGTGCATGCTTACAATATCATCCAAGTTAACGTTGGCTCCTCTCTTAATGAGCTCTTGTACTATCTCCAGATTGCCCTGCTCTGCCGCCACCATCAGGGGAGTCTGTCCATTCTGAAAAAAAGGAGACAGCAAAGGAACTAAAACTGTGATAAAGATTTGAACACACCATCAAGCCAAATAATTACACTGTTTTACCTGTAACCCTATGAGAACTAATTAGGAAAAGAAATGGCATGAGTACTTAGTGCCTACAAAATATTTTTATCACCCATATAAGTCTTCATATTTTATCCTTTTATTACATTAAATAAAAGGGATTTAATGTTTTATGTTCTTTTTTTTTTTTTCATTGATCAACAGAAAATGGCAAAGTGAAGTCAGATCTTTACAAAGTGACAATGATAATTAGAACTGCCTGGGGGGGGTATTAAAACCTGCCTCGGGACTACAGGTGAAAATTAGCATTTATGCTATAACCTGGCTCATTTACAGTCTGTACAGAAATGTTAGATTGTTCATTAATGTGCACTGTCCCGAATAAATAAATAAATAAAAAATAAAAAAACTTCTACCTAATAACCCTCACATGCTAAACACAATATCAAGCACTATGTCTTCTCTTTGCAAAATGGCTTTACAATCAGTTTCAGTAGGTAGTATCTCTTTTATCACAACACACTTGTGATACATGATCTCAAAGAGCCTCTGGTTACTTCATACTGCTCCCCAAAATAAACAACTTGAGCAAACCGGAGGGTTGTTGTGATATGGCTGACTTACATCACTCCTGCTGTCCACATCTCTGAATTTGTCCAAATGTGCTTTGATGGCAGCCAGGTTCTCCTCCTCCACGTAGCTGAACAGACTCTGGATGGCCAGAGAGGTCATCTTCAGGGAGGTGGTGGTATCCATGGCTGACTGCTAACCACCTGTACACCACTGTATAGCGAGAGAGAAGCAGATTAGCATTCACAGAAGGCTTAAGATACTAATGGTATCTATCTGGCCAGCACAGCTAAATGTACAGCACTACAAAGAGAGAAGCAGAGACATTGGAGCCAGGAAGAGGGTGTGGTGCTTCATCTTTGAAGTGATGCAAGGCAATAAACAAGTACAGTCTAAACCCAGCTAACACGCACAAACTCACCCATAGAAACAAAAAACAGGCTGCATTTTTTTTGCTATAAACATCACGACATACAATCAGAAAAGAGGGGCATATTTAAAAAAAAAAAAAACACTAAAACATGCAAGTCTAATTGAAAAATAAAAAACATGGAAATTCTGCCTTATATACATAGATTTATTGAACAAATTATCACAAATAATCATCAGTTTGGTTTGGCCTTTGTGTGCTCATGGCTTATATTTGCATATGCATATTGCATGCATAGATTTTTGTATTTATTTTCACTTTTAAAAATAAAAGCAGATTGTCAGATAGTCATTTTGTTCTGTATCTGCCTTCACGGTCATATCAGGCACATACACTTCCACAAATGAAGTGGACTGCCACAAACAACCTGTAGGACACAGTTATATGTGTGTTACAATAGGGCAATCAATGCACTGAACATGCTCATTACACAAGAGCTAAAAGGGGCATGACTTGGTTCAGTTTAGTTAAGTTTGTCTGCTCATGCGGAAAACTTGAACTGAAATTTGTTCTGCTCAGTAATGAAGGCAGGACAATCACAATGCTCCGCTCAAGAAAGTCCACTATGTCATCAAATACCACTGAAGAAAAGCAATAGTCTTTAAACTTTGATTCTTTGATGGAATGATGATGTGGACAATTGGTGCACTCAACTGTGTGCTCCAATTATATCTAGACCGACCTCAGATCTAACCTCCTCCACTGCCTTAAATTGGACTTTGTGGAACTTGTGTACACTGAACAAAAAAAGTACTGTTTTGTTAAGTGCCTGAAAGTACAATAGGTGCACACGATTTCACTGAAACTGCTAAATAATTGCGGCTGAAACGGCTGCATTGATGAGAAAATAGCAGTAAGATGCAGTTAGGCAAATGTCTGCATCTGACATATATTTAAACCCGACATAGACTAGCTACTTGTTCCTCTATTAACGGAGTCATTTTTAGCCATTTTACCCTGGAGTTCAACAGTAGTACTCACACGTGACATTTCTATAATTACTAGATCTCCTCTCCTCTA
Source organism: Sander vitreus (assembly GCF_031162955.1). NCBI lineage: Eukaryota > Metazoa > Chordata > Actinopteri > Perciformes > Percidae > Sander > Sander vitreus. The sequence goes on from NC_135874.1 coordinate 14,521,299, forward strand.
ATATACTGTAAAACATCAAAACTTCACAGACATTACATGTATCATTTCACATGACAAAAGAATCCCCTCTTAAACATTGTTGAGTAGGGATTCAGCCAATCGATGAAAAACTCATTAATGATTCATCAAGTTGGGCTCTTCCATCATGGTCAGACTCACTTCCTGGCAGAGCAACACATAATTAATCAGTTGCATTCATTGCTTTCGATTGCTTTGCAAGTTGCCTTGGCAATGGGTTTTTAAATAAAAACTAGCAACGTCCTGCTCTATTTCAACATAATCTGTGAGACAAGCAGCTCAGGCTCAGGTCACTAAACGCTTAAATGTCACATGCCTGTTGCGTTGTCAGTACAAAGGCCCAAAACACTCAATTCAGTCAAATTTAGAGCAGCCAATCAATGAATAACTACATATTCTTTTTTTCCCCTTTCTCTAAAGTCTGACCCTGTTTCTTCAGTCAGGGATAACCTGACAACTGTTCTCCCGTATCAGACACTAATAGGGGGGGAAAAATCCTTTGTTAACATTACAATGGAGGGAGATATGAGCCTGTTGACACACCCTCTTCAGCTCCTTGTCTCTCAATGGGTACAATGGGTGGACGATAACACCACACAAGAACCAATCAGTAAACATTTAGCTCGCTCTCTGTTGAGCAATGATCAGATGGGAGCTCAGACACATCCTTTAAACAAAACACACAAACAAAACCAGCTGAGACACCAATAAAAACAGTGAAAGCTATTAAAACAAATACATTAAAGCTGCTAAAAGAGACACATGGTCATGGTCAAACACTAAAAAGGTGAACAGAAGAGCCCCTTACCTTGGTGTAGGGTTAAGCTTATATTTATTTTGCTATTACCAATCTCTATCCCTTGCTCACTCGCACACAGTATCAACAAGCACTGCCGGGCTCACGCTCAGCATCCCCCCTTCACTCATGGCTGAATATTAGATGAGGGGGCTGGCCTACGCCCATCTCTTCCCAACACAATAGACACACGCGACCAGATTTCCTTTCATTACATGCACTGGTTCAGCACCAAATTATACAGATAGAAGAGGAGTGACAATTAAGGCGCTGGCTTAATTTGTGTGATTTCATCCAACGAGTAACACAATAAAGTAACATTTGTTTGATATCAATGGGAACTGTCCCTAGCAGATTATCACTCCTGCCACTTGAGTGTGTGTGTGTGTTTTTTTTAACCTTTATTTATCCAGGTAAGATGATTGAGATCAATTTCTCATTTGCAACGACGACCTGTCACATTCACAGTTACACATTCATACCTGGAAGCTGCCCAGTACAACCACAGTCTGATCTGCTGGTCACTGAACAGCTCCACTGGAGCGGTTGCGGTTAAGGGCCTTGCTCAAGGGCACCTCAGTGGTGGTAATGAGGGAGGGACAAGCACTGCTCTTTCACTTTCCCCACCCAGATTTTATCCTGCCGGTCTGGGGATTGACTTGGCTCGCTTCTTTAACCTTTAGGCCACCACTGCCCTACGATGACTTAATTGCTGACCAATTTAAGCCCAAATGTTAAACTAATTTGGAAACACTGTAGTTTAATTAAAGTAACTACTACTACCATTGGCCACAAGAAACCCCTTAACCTTCAGGTTACTAAATGTTCTGTTGATCAATTTTTGGATTAATTAACATATCATTTCAGCTCTATAGAGAAAGGTATATGCATATTGCATGCACAGATTTTGTATTTATTTTCACTTTTAAAAATAAAAGCAGACTGTCAGAAAGTCATTTTGTTCTGTATCTGTCTTCACTGTCATATCAGGTACATACACAATACAAATGAAGTGGACTGCCACAAACAACCTGTAGGACACAGTTATATGTGTCTGTTTCAAACAGAATGTGGTTACAATAGGGCAATCAATGCACTAATGCAAAGGTATTAGTGCTTTAAGCATACAATTACAAGAAGAGCAAGAAGGAATTAGAACAAGGCACACAAAAAGACATTTTAAATTTAGAACTTAGTTGTAAAGTGGAAACAATGACCAAACAGGTTTTTCCATTCTTCACAAAACTTTACATAACTCAGGAAAACACAAATGGAGGGCAACTAAAATCCCAGATGATATCTTGTCTGGTTTTACTACATCAATACTCATCTATTTTCAGGTCATATATGGTCCAGTATTTATGTAAAAACACAGACCACTTGATATCATCATGAAATTCATAAAACTCCTTGTCAGCAGTACTGTTATCTGAACACACAAACATGAACTTGCCAGATAACACTGAATAGGATCTCTAAATTTAACCAGTCAGTCAGTCAGCTCCTCATGGCTTGTCATGTGGGTATGAAACTGCTGAGGATTCAGTTCCCTGCCACATACCAGGGCCTGCTCCAAAAAACAGGTTTACTGAGTTGTGTCGCAAACTTCTAAAACCAAACCTGCACCTGGTCTTTTTACATCAGCCTATGGCCAAGAGTTCAGGCGGGTCTGAGTTTTACTCTAAAAGGTTATGCATTTAAGTATGTGAACCTTCTGTTTGAAACTAATCCCTGGTCACATGGAGCTGCTGGAGAGAAACTACTGTAAAGATCTGACAAACAGCCAACCACCGTTTCAACATAGTGGTGATAAACATGCTGTGGTGTATTGTTGAGTTTAAAAAGTTAAAACAATGCTGATTTTTGATATCAATGTACTTTTATGTTTTGATCAGTCATTTCATTATTATGTCTTTTGTTAAATCTTCATTGGACCCAAGCCTCTCCTTTATAAAAAATTCAAGAAATACGCAACAGTATGCTGCATGTTTCCTGCCTGCCCAAGTTCAACAGGTATGGCGGATCAGCCGCTCTGACTGCCTGTCTTCGTGTTGTCAACAAAAATAAACATCTGGATGACGCGCACACACATATATATATATATATATATATATATATATATACACACACACACACACACACACACACACACACACAAAACATCACGAGTGGTATCAAATGTGACTTAATAAAGAAAGTAAAGTAATAATACACTTTCGTGTCTCTGGTCTGTAATGGACGGGTTTTGACAAGGATGTTACAAGCAGACTGACTTCGCGTTACTATCACTAGGAAGCAATAGCAAAACACTCGCTAGCCAAACTCCCAACGGCTAACAGGCTAACGTTAGCTAAAAGTGGCTAGCTAACTCTCCAACAGGTACTAAGTTGTATCGCCTCCAAAAGGAAAACAAAGTACAGTGTACAACCTGAAGTACTCTTACCTAGGCTGAGCTGCTCTGGAACCGTTTGTATTTTGATTCCCGTCCGGAGAATATAGTCAGAAATACCTTTTATTCATGTTTTTGTCGCCACTTTGCGTCTGTTTAACAGAGCGTGACCGTCTACAGTAAAGTCAATAGCTCCACCTACTACTACCCCTGGTTACAGTGGCGTCACATGTGGCGAAGCCAGAAAGGGGGTCGGTCAGAGAGGAACCCCCACCCTATTTTGTCTAGATTAGAACAACCCATCTGACAGGATTACTGTTGGCAACTGGGATTACATACTGCGCATTTTAAATGTTCTGTCAGGGCCAATTGTAGTGGGGAATAGTGTAATTTTTACTATTTTTGCAGATTCATATTTTAAAAACCTATAATGATCATATCAAATATGATTGTCTTCCAGCACATGAATCCCAATAGTGTATGAAATTGTAAAAATGTGCTGCAGCTTGCGGCCGGGTTGTTTGAGTGGGTAGAGGAGGCGCACATATACTGACAGGTTTATGCCTTGCAGAGGTCAAGGGTTCGAATCCGACCTGTGACGATTTCCTGCATGTCTTCCCCCTTTCTCACCTAGCTGTCCTATCAAAATAAAGGCGGTAAAGCCCCCCCCAAAAAAGTGCTGCAGCTCAACCAGCCACAACATTAAAATGCTGCTTACACATGAATCAGTGACAATAATCACATAATATACAACACTCATAGGAGTAATTCTTAAGCATAATCCATACTTTTTATACTTCGAGTACATTTAGCTGATAATTCCTCTGCTCCGTATTGGTTAGTAATTACTGATTAACACACAAGCCTCTACTCTATTTACTATTATGTGCATGCCTGTATTAAAATAGATGAGGGACCAAACAATTTTCATTGTATTACAATATACGCTGCTAACCAAGGTAGGGCATATCCAAAAAAAGTTTCTACAATGTGGGTGCCCATTTTTGGGGATTTTCCCTTTGCTGCATGAGCATTCCCTGGATCAAATGCTAACATTTTAACATCAGTGTTACGCCTAATAGTAATCTCCATTACTGGACAAAAACAATTAGACATATATATTTTTCAAACATCAGTTTTAGTGTTTAAAAATAATTTCTCTTTATTTTGCCACATAAATCTGAATTTTATTGTACTGTTATACAAATCTTTCAATAAATTTCCTTCTGACAGAAAAATAACCGTTATGTTACACAGGCGCACACACACATACTACATGGACACGTCTACACACGTGCACACACACACACACACACACACACACACACACACACACACACACACACACACACACACACACACACACACACACACACACACACAAAACAAAAATGCGCCATTCATGAATTTGGCACTTTGGACATGTGGAGCAGTTTTGCATTGATCTGCTGGTTTTGGTGGCCATGCAGTGCAATAATCGCTATGTTTGTAGAATGACATCTCTTTCCCTTAGGTGGGCCACACTCGCCTACACAGGGCCCAGGCTACAAATATAGTTGAGACCACATCAACATGTACAGATCGCATGAATACTGGTACACACACAGTTATGGCAGGAATATGCAAATGTTAGAAAATCCTAAAAAGAAATTTAAAAAAAAGCTCACCTCTGCTTCTTTGTTATTATTTTACCTAACACAAATGCACCAAACCAACTCAAATTACTGACAATTAGAAGAAAAGAAAAAGTACGACTTCAAAGTGTTTATGATATTGTGGGCTTGAAATTCCCAGACTATTTCCTGCTCTAATAGATACGTAAAAATGTGACTTTTGACTGTCTAAACAACAGTGAGGTTACCTTTCAGGTTACCACATTTCTTTGACCAAGTCCTTAAACATGTCTAATGATACATACTTGTATCACAGGGGTGGCTGCTTGAACTGCTGCATGTTATAAAGAGTTAACTGGATGATTTGAAACGCTTAATGTGCAAACCAAAACAACATGAAGAACCAGTGTCTCCGTCAACCTACAGTGAATGCACCTTGAAACATCTCCTATTCTAAAATAAGTTCACACAATATGAAATAAGACCATTTACCACAACAGCTGGTCTATGTCTGTGAATTTCTACAATATTATGTCACATACATAAATAACACAATCAGATTTCCTCGCAGTTTGAACACAATATGTGCTTTTATGCACTGTGCAACAATTTGGAAACTTTTTTTTAACATTTTGATTGCCTTGTAATAATTATGGCTACAGAATCTTTTGACAGTTAAATCAGTCTTCAGGGACTGTGGTAATCTGACTAGATTTACGTTATATTTGTAGGATTTAAGACAATTAATTAAACTGTACGAGTGTTCAACGGTGATGGTAACAATCCACTGTGTTTTCCCAATTATACAATTTCATTACTTAGGACTTGCAATAATGAAATATTTTTGGATACTTGTATTACAGAGGCAAAACATTTAAACACAGGGAAACCTGTTGTGTAAAAAAAAGAAAAAGAAAAAAAAAGGACTATAACAAAATGCCACCCCTGTGAAACCAGGTCAGAAATCCTTAAAAAAATCAAATAAAAAATCAAATCAAAACAGGGTAAATGAACTCCCTTTAAACACACATTTATCTGATGAGTCATGGTTGTCAAAAAAGCAGCAGATATGAAAAATATTAAAAGAAAAAAGAAATCCATTTAGTAACACTTGAGTGCCTCTTTTAGACTTTCCACTGCTGGAGACGGACGAGATCTGAATTCCACTTTGGAACTCTCTATGTCGGTGAATTCATCCCAGGGAAAAAAACAAACAAACATTAAGAATGTATTTGAAATAGTGTTTTCAAGAACATCTAAATACAAAACATGTACAATGTGAATTCTTCTCCAATAAAGATTTTAAAAAAGACATAGAAATCAAACAATGTTCTGAGGATCCTAAGGCCTGTTTGAAATTGGCAGCTGATGATAAAGGTTATGTTTCTTTTACATGAACACGTTTTCCATTTCCACCTAACAGAGGTTTGTAACCAGAGAATGACAAAAACCCTCCACATACTGCACTTCTAATCGGTTTGTATATAACCTGGCACCACAATGGTGAAACTACATTTAGGTTCTTGCAGCGTGCCACCCAACTATTATTTCACTAGCTGAGTACATAGAGGGTTTAAGGCAGCTTTGAAGTCTTCATTTCCACTAATGTAATGTAAAGTAACCACTATCTCTCATAAGTTTACCCCGTGGCCATTGTTACATCCTGGTCTCTTATCCATGTCAGAAACTGTGATTGCTGTCATCCTTGCTACTGGAAGTTTTGACAGAAAATTGATTTGTGTTGTCTGTCTGTTAGGATTCTCAGAGCGTCCGATATTTGGTTCTTTGTCAGGTAAACAGACTCGCCACACTCCAGCTCTCAGTGGTTTCTAGTTTGTCTCAGTGTTTCTGCTGCTGAAGGGACTGTGCGTCGCTGTCCCGAGCCTCATGTGGCTTTGTCTTTCTTGTTGCAGTTGTTGTCTGTGCTGCTGTTGTCGTCTGTCTGGTTGTACTGTAGGCTGTCCTTCTGTGTGCCGTCCTGTTGCTCTTTGGCCTGCCAGCGTCTCGATTTGACAGGTAGGGCCAGTACCACCAGGAGGCAGAGGAGATGTAAGCAATAGTACCAGGACCTGCAGAGACATCCCAATTTATCTCAACACAGTTTATTACAAGTAGTAGTTGGAGAATAAAACCAGAAATATGTGCAGGCCATAAAACTGTAAGTCAGTTTCTTAACCATGCCGCTAGTGTGGCTAAAAACTAGCTAAAAAACTAGTTATGGCAATGTTGGTCAGTTGGTCCATCGCTTTGGTCCAAACTAAAATATCTTAACTATTGAATGAATTGTACAGACATTCATGCTCCGCAGAGGATGAATCCTAATGACTTTCCCTCTAGTAGCACCATGAGGTTGTGTTTAGTGCTAATTAGCAAATGCTAGCATCGTAACATGCTAAACTACAATGGTGATCATGTTAAACATTATACCTGCTAAACATCCACATTTTAGCATGGTCATTGGAAGCATGTTGATGTTAGTATAAACACTGTACCTAAATACAGCTTCATATGAGGAGAACATTTTTTAATTTTAGGTTTAGTTACAAAAATGTTTTAACCTAAATAGCTCATTTTTGCTGACACGGGATTGAGACAATACAGCTCTGTGTCAAATTCCCTTAAATATGGAAAGATCTACCTTATCCTTTAATGAGTCTGTTTACACTGTCTGTCTATCAGCCAGGTGCTGATTTAACAGCAGTTCTCAGCTGAATGACGCTGAGCATTGGTGGGCCTTTATTTCATGGCAGTGGCCGAGCAATGCCCTGGCTGCTCATTTTATTTCCTTTACATCAATCCTCCCCTAACTTCGCTCATTAAGCTGTCTCGTTAACTGTTACAGCCTGAAAAGAGGGGACCCGGCTAATGAAAGTGAAGTGTTTCTACACTGTGGCCAGTAACTTCATTTGCATGCTTACTATAACAATCATTTTACACACAACAGCAGTGCACACAACTCACTCTACTAATGACTTCACAGAAAAGCAGAGGCTGTAGTATTCTCTATTGAACTCAGAGTGTTTGTGTAACGGACTTCAGAGTGTCAATGATACAGCTCGAAGCAATACTGTTTCAATATCAACACACTATTCAGTCAAACACACAAACCTGTAGAATTTGAGTGAGGGTCCCACAGCGAGTAGGACAAATGGCGCCACTGTGTAGCTGATGGCGACCTGAGTCCATGCCCACGTGATGACATGATAGATGCGCTTATACGAGTCTGAGACCAGAAAGTATGGTCTGATGTTGTGCCTTACCTGGAAGAGAAGAAAAACATCCCGTGAGTTGAACTTGCCAACATCATTTTCAGGTGAATGAATCTGTAAACTTTAAATTGCACCCCACTCATTTTACTGTACAATAGACTAGACTTGAATTGAATCAATTGACCTAGTTCCTGAAATATTTCAGCAGCAGGCATTACTGCCTAGTTCTGCTTGTAATTTGCTCATCCTTCTCTCTCCCCCCCCCCCCGCCTCTCTCGCTTCTTTTTCCATCTTATAACTCTTCTGAGAAATCTATCTCTGATCATGTCTGTGTGGGCAGTGGCCAGTAGTTTTATAGTCTAACTGGGTCAGTGCTCTCCTTGTCCTCCTTTAGACAAAGAAGAAGAAAGTCCCTGCAGGATCTTACCTGCACAACTAATTTACTGTGCAGGCGTTTCAGTTAATCATCCTGAGTCGGTTATCCAAAATTACAGTGTGAGTTTCCCCTTGTAGCACCACTCCACATACGTCTCTACATAAATATCCTCTTGTCTCCCTCTTTCACAAGACTAGAGTGAAGCGGTCTGGCTTAGAACAGATTAGTGGTATTGGCCTCACATTTGAACATGAAGTATAAATGCTATATACTCCTTTAACATTATCCCCTTACTCTCCATAAGGATGTTGTTGTGTGTAATTGGTTCTGCTACGTAGCAGTGGTATATCTAAAGAGCTCTTAGACAAAATCTCTACAACGACTGTAGGATTCAAACTCAATATCATGATTCATAAGATGCAAGAGCATAATGTAATTAATGATTTTTATCTATTTGGCTAAATCTGACTAGGAAACACTTCAAAAATAGGTACTGTATACAGACAGAACCAGTGTGTGCACTCACTGCACGTGCGGCCATGGTCATGGCAATGCCAGTGAGAAAGGTCAGGTAGTAGCCGGGGTACACCCCGTGCCACAGGGCCGACAGCAGGAAGGTGGCAGCCATGGGGTTGATGTGACAGCGTTCATAGCACACCCTGGGGAAAAGATTGACACACATCCGGTGTTTCGTCAAAACAGTCTGAAATAAATAAAAAGCCACTGGCCATTTGGAGAAAAAACACACACACAAAAACAGGATAGCTGTTATCAAATTGAATCACACTATGTACTGCAATATAAGTTATGCTTGTTTTCATTATAAAAACAGAATCATTTGTGTATTGTATGCATTTTATGATGAAACTTGTAAATATTTGTTAAATCATTATGTGGCATTTTTGCAATCAAACCGGTCACATTGTGGTTCCAGTCAAGTATGATTAAAAATCTAAATGCTAGACTTGAGATCTGCAGATATTATGCATCATAGATTTCAGCAACCGTCTACAGCCAGCCACACAAACTGAGCAAGGTTCAGTATTACAATCGGAATGCTTTTACCTTTTGAGCCAGAGAGCTGTCTGAATATTCCAGTTGTCTAGGAACATCTTGAAACTGGTGGCGAACTGAAATTGGACCCAAAACAATATACTTTAGGCAGGGCTTAAAAAGAAGTTTATGTGGATATAATAATAAGTCTCATAAAGAGAGCCTAACCTCAATGTCCAGAATTCTGAGATTTGATATCAGGTCCCACCGTGGGGAGCCATCTTTGTTGTATCCATTGAAGCCAAATCCGGCAGCGTTGTTGATAGCATCAGCTGCAGTAGAAAGGTACATATGTTTCTGAGTACCAGCAAACAGTAAAGGATGACAACACCTCCATATCCTTATAATACGTTAGTTTGTGAAGCAATGACAGAAAGAGATGGAGATCTGGCGTCACATGCATTTTGTCATTGGTAAGAATTAAGAGCTGCAGTTTTCCACTCAGCACTAGATGGCACCGTTGCGTCAAAAACATTGTTAAATAAGAGTTGGGATTTTATTTTTAGGATGCATCTCAACATAATGTGCACACTACTTCAAAAATAACCAAGTTCTCTGAATCAAGAACAGTTCAGTGAGTTCATACTACTTAAATAACCAGTAGCATTCATTGAAAAAAACCAAAGCAGCGGCAAATCACAGTCACGCTGCCAGTCTGATTAACCAACAATAGAATACAATTTAAAAAAATATATGTATATTTTGGATTTAATATAGAATGGGTGGGAAGAAATTTGTACTCCAGTAAGAAACTCACCAAGTGTCCAGACAAAGTAGTACTTTGGCCTCAGAGCTAGCATTGCCAGGTAAAGGTAGATGACCTGAAGGTGGAAGGGTGTGGAGCTGACAAAGTCATCGTCTATGGAGTGCTCCACTGGGAGCAGCTGGCACAGTGACAGATAGATGGCCAGCGAGATGGCACATGTACACAGCTTGGCGATGACGTCATTCTGGGTGGTGAAACAGGATAGTGGGATACAAAGAAGCAATCCTATTAAAACCCATTACCACCATATTCAAGAACCACATTAGGAGGCGTGATACTTGTACTCAGTTAAGTTGATTCGAGGTTAAACTCAAGTCCTTGAGTGTCTCATAGTTAGCAACGTCTGTGTTCCACTCTGTTCTTTTCTATTGTGGGATGAATACACACTCAAATCTTGGAGTGTAATTAAATTATCAATGCATTATGAATTAAGAAAACACAAACACCCTTGAGTTGCGTCATTAAATTATCAATAATGTCTCAGTTTCTGTTTCTCTAAAGGGATACAAAAACATTTTAATTACCCTGCACTCCTTAAAACGGCTCCACTACTGCATGGGCCTTCAACATTACCCAAAATATGCACTTAAAAAGGGGATTTGCATAGTCCTATTTCTATTATAGTCCTATTTTGTAATATCATAACAGATCATTCAAGTACTCTCTTTGAGGGTTTAAAACATTTTAGAATGTTTTCACCCACCACAGCACAGCCCGTCGGTATATTTTACCACAGTGTTTGTCACGTGATGTATGCACTTCTATTAAAGTGATAAAAACTGTGTTGTACCTTGGGTGAGGGTTCGCTCTGCTTGTACTTCCCGTTCTCTTTGCCGTTGGCGTTCTCCTGGTGGCGTGGCTGGTAGCATGTGCCTTCGATGAAAGCCATGTAGTCGTTGTAAGAGCAGGTGGGCCCTGCCAAGATGCCCATGAAGTTACAGTTGTAGCTCAAGTACTCCAGCAAGCTGGGCATCCGACTTAAGGGCCACACAGAAGACATAAGAGCAGATATATTAGGGGGAAAAACAGAAATTATATTATTATAATTATAAGATGTTTTCATGTAGTGCCCAATCTTTCAATCTAAAATACAGTAAAATACGATAACAGACAAAATACCATGTGAAGAGACAGCTTCCTGTCCACTGAGAAACCAGTCTGGTCTATTATATTGTACTGTCTAGGACAAGAGGGAGGGCCTGAGTGCTTTGACTGACTCTGAAGCTTTTGTTGTATCTTACCCTTCCTTGCTGAATTGAATCTGCTGGGTGAGGTAGCAATCTAACTGCCCTAAAGAGGAGCTCTTGTTTCGACTGCTAATTCCTCGCCTTCCAAGTAGCCATCTTAGAGGTATCGGCTGACTCACAGTAGCCCACCAAACCAAGGTTTATGAAACAAATGGTTTGGTGCCTCATATCTGGGACCTTATTGGTACACTGGCTAGCTCAGCTTAGGATGGGTTTAATGCAGGGATTGAATTTCCCTACATTGTACTGTACGATTGTATGTGAATAATAAACAGTTTCTTCTTATGATCAGTGCATTTACTGTTTTTTTTTTAGTCCAGTGTATTTCCAAGCTGTGCTTAACAATGTTTTGCAATAATTACGTCATGATGTCAGTCCTGCTCTCTGCTCCGTCTCTTATCTCTGTTCAGCTATCTAATCACATATTAGCTCCCTGTTAGCTAACAGTAGCAACTCATCTCCCCACTCAAATCCTGCTCTTTACATAGTCTCTGCAGCTCAGCTGCACTACCACCTCCAGTAGTGGCTGTCAGAGAAAGGAATCTGCAGTTGTCATGCAGGACAGATGGAGGGTATTCCTACAGTACAGTTCACATGAGAGTGGTAAATGTGTGGTTTCCTAGATACTGAGTGCCTAACAACTGCTTGACAACACCAGAAAGAGCCTGAAAGGGGGGCAGTGTGGCGATTTCCTATGCAGAAAGCAATGAAGCCTTTATTAAAATAAAGAGCTTCATTTCTTTCAGACCGAGTTCAGACCGAGTTCATTAACTTGATGATTTAAGACCATGTCAAATTTTGAATATAGCTAGATTGAATGAACCCATCATCTGAAGCGGTAAAAACATACCTGAGTCACATACCTGATAGCTAGGTATTTCTGACTGGGAGTCAGCTGCCCCTCACGCTTGGTCAAACCTAGAGACAGACACAATATAGACACATTCCAAAAGAATACATTTAATTTATGTATATGTACACCTGCCAATCATACTCTGAAAATTCATTTCATCCAATGTTAACGGGGTACGGATAACAGCATAATAGTACAGAATACACAGATGTGCATTACATTCTGAGTAGGGCTGTCAAAATAACGCGTTAATTTCGATTAATTAATCTGAGAACAAATAACGCCTTAAAAAAAATAACGCAGATTAATCCATTCCATATTGATGTTTGACCCAGAGCCGTTCTAGCCACCACTGGACTGTAAAATGAAGGAGGGAGACGACAATGCGCTGCCTGGATAATTAATTGGAAAATTTACTTATATAAATCTTCTTCCTGAATAGGGTTGGGTACCGAAACCCGGTGCTAATACTGCACAGGTGCCTTCACGACCTGTATCTACCAGACCGAATAGCAACGCGGATTTCGGCGCCTCATTTCGGTGCCACTGAAATGTCTGCGCTGCTCTCGGATGCGCTGAAACAGACGTTACAGGAAACAGAAACATCGCTACACGTGGCGCTAGTTAACACTATACTCGACAGCAGCTAACGTTAGCCTACCGCTAGCTAGTAGCTGGATTAAACACGGTTACAATGCTGACAGCTGACGCTAAATGGTGTAAAGTGTGACTGTATTGTATATTACTGTAGAGGATTCAACACCGGGATGTAACAATGTGCAGCTGCCGTTGTCGGAAAAACACAGACGGTGCGTTCAATGAAACTGGTAACCTACAGCCTTGTAGTGCATTCAAAGTTGTTGTTAAATGCCCTTTTCCCATTTGGTGGTTGTTTTTCCTCATTCAACAGCAATTTACTAGTGAAATAAGTTACTGTTATAGTTATTACATTATTATTAAATCATTTCACTTTGACCATATGGCCTTAGCAATAAACAAGCCGTTCTTTAATGTTGCCAACTGTTGTTTAGTACCCTTCTTTTTTTTTCTTTTTTTAACTTTCTTAAAAAGTATCGGCACTGGGCAAAAATTATGTATGCGATTAATTTAGATTAATTAATCACAGAGTACGTAATTAATTAGATTAATTTTTTTAATCGATTGACAGCCCTAATTCTGATACAACTCTGAAGTTCATAATAGTGCTGACTCTCAAGGTTTGCAGGTATATCAACCAAACCTACCCAGTGCCAGAGGTACCTGTCATTGCAACACATAGGTTCAGAGGCCAGGAAGGACGTGTGTGAATGGCCAACTAACTTCTGCTGAGTTAGCAGAGGATAGTGAGTGAGAGAAAGATAAATATTGATAAATACTCAACCATAACAAATTACATTTTGGCCAGACATCCTGATAGCAGTTACTATTGTTATTGAGAAGGTTAGTAACATTCTGCTATCTATTCTTTGGGCTAAATGTCTGGGTGAATTAGTTTAAATCAGTCTGCTCTTTGTTTATGAAGAGCTGCAGCTTTGCAACACTCTTGCCAGCTTTGGCATCATTGGGTGTATGTAATGTTGCGTGTATGGCTCATAGTGCAAGGTTGTGCTTAGTTACAAGGCCACAATTAAACATCTGATCCCAATCAAATTAATGAAAAGATGAATTGTGAAGCAGCTTTTATTTAATACAGTAACTGTTCTTGAGAACTAGAAAGTCTCATAAGTATTTTACTGTATGGCACAAAAATATATTGCAAAATAGTGTCTGTCTGTCTGTCTGTCTGTCTGTCTGTCTGTCTGTCTGTCTGTGTGTGTGTGTGTGTGTGTGTGTGTGTGTGTGTGTGTGTGTGTGTGTGTGTGTGTGTGTGTGTGTGTGTATGCAGGCATCAGAGTGTGACAGTTCTCTGGGGATGGGGATTACGGTCTTAGTGTCTCATTAGACTCAGTTGCAAGGAGAATCAGTGACCTTAACAGAATTTAAAACACAACTTTACTCTACACTGCCTACACATGCATGAACCCGCCAACATACACATCAACACACAAACTGCTATTAGACTGCTGATTGTGTTCGGTCTAGAATATCCTTAGGGAACTTAAAACTCCAAGTGGGAACTAAAAAGCTATGAGTGACTCTCATCATCCTTTCAATCTCTAAGCTTCTCTGATACTTGATCACACATGTTTATATTAACCTCAGTGTCAATCTCTATCTTTTATTTATTGCTTATTAGCACGTGGCATTTGATGTTTCAAAAAAGCTGACTTCAGCATTAACATGGCACCTGACTGGCCAACTACATACACTGTACATTTGCTTACATTTTGCTAATAAATGTTTAAAGCAGGGATCTTCAACAGGGGGTCCTCAGAGTCAATGCTGGGGGGCCTCCAAATTATTGTTTATATATATATTTTTAAGTCTTAACATGAATCCAACATATTTGACCAAATATAACCCACAGTTTACTGGCCTATAGGTAAGGTAGTCACTAAGGCCATCCACAGCTACAGTAAATCCTAAGGATTCACTGTGTCACATGTATGTTTAACATTAAAACATGATTTATAAAAGCATGCATACAATTATTAGTAGCTTAATGTTCTATACAATACATTTATGTATAAAGGCTTTATGTCCCCCTACACGTTATTGTATGCCCAGTTTATTATGCAACTTCAAAACAATATACGTATGTAGTAGAGGGTCCCTGCTCCGTCTCTATTTTAGTTAGGGGTCCTTGGCTTAAAAAATGTTGAAGACCCTTGGTTTAAAGCATTACTATCCAATGTTTAACAGTGTGTGCTCTAGTTCAAATCAGCTTTTGTTTAAAGTCCTTAAACTGTTCCAGGGAGAGAGAGAGAGAGAGAGAGAGAGAGAGAGTTCATTTTTGGTCACTGCTCCATTACATAACTGTGTTTTTGCTATCTTTCTGCTTCACTAGCCCATTGTCAGAACTGACTACTGGCTCGGAAACGTGGCCATGTGATCGGTTTGGAAACTCCAAAGAGAACTTAACCATTTTCACTTCTGCCACTTTTTTCATACAGACAACGCACGCGCACGCACACACACACACACACACACACACACACACACACACACACACACACACACACACACACACACACACACACACACACACACACACACACACACACACACACACACACGCTTTAGAGACACTTTGATGCTTGTCTTACCGTCATGTATTTCAAACGCCAAGCTGGTAATCTTCTGTGTTATAACCATCATGGGCCTGATAAAGAGCATCAAACAGAAAAAGGCCATGTTAATATTGAAAATTTCAAAAACACTCCATTCAGTGCAGCACCAAAAAGCAAGAAGCTTATCACTGTGTTTTGTTTGACGTTATCTGATAAATATAGTTTTACATGCTAAACCTTTGTTTTAAATGCTTGTTTTTTATCATGAACTGCTAGCCCATATTTAAGTTTTGGTGGCATCTTGTAACTAATGGCCTTAGATGCCAATTTACCCAGTAATAATAGTAACACTATCCGCTGCAGTGGTATCTGCACAATGGTAAGTTTCCTCCAGTATAATTGCAGACTTTTTTGAACTTCCTGTAGCCATTCTTTCTATTCTTCTTTACTCACTCTATTATTTAGGATCAATCCGGTCCTATGCTACTCAGTCCTTTTCCGCTTGTTTAATAAAGCCATTCTCTATCAAAGAACAGTGTTAAGTTGTGTGTGCTTTAACCGGCTTTTAAATATACACAACCATTCTTTTCATCAGCAAGTACAAGTTCTTGACTCATTTTATACATACAAATACATAAACTGCTGGTGGCAGCATCAAGTTAAGCCACACAGTCAAAAACAAGCAACAGACCAGAGATTTTCTGGTCTTAAAGTGAAATTTTAGACTTTATCTGCCCCTGTAGAACAAAGCACATTTAGCTATAAGGGTCACACTGACATTTAGGAAAACGTGAATTATACTTTTTCAAGAAAAACAGAGGGATGGCAGACAAGGTAGTTGAAAGAGTTAAATCTCTGCCCTCCCAAAGGCAGTATGGGTTTGCATTGAGTTGCTTAGCAACTAGCCACCCCCCACCCTGCTGGGAGTGCAGGTGTCTGCTTGAATTGTCAGACAGTCTGGAGGAGTGGGAACCAATCACAAGAGTCGCTATCGACGTCCTCCTGCGGACACAGCAGTGTGACACACTCGTTTCTGTTTAGCACGAACTGGTTGAGTCACATCCAATATTCCCTTGACTCTTATTGGTAACTTCTGTTTTTTTTTTAGCTTTGTACTCCATATAGCATTCAAAATGAAGGCCGATGGAGGCATTTTGTTTTAAATTAACAACCAAAAAGATTATAAAGAGCTCTGTAGCCTTAGCGTAGCTTACCCAGTAAAATCTGCAGAGTACATGCCATAGTCAAAAACATAGACTCGTGTGATCTGACATAATAGCAGGTAGCCAAGCGTCACAATGAAGCAGTACCTGTGCAGAAAAAGGAAGAAAAAGAGAAATAAATCAGTACAAATGTATGTAGATGAAAAAGAAAGAAAAGATTGTTATAAATTTTAAAAATAAATACAGAAATGTTGCATTTAAAAGCCAAAAACTGTAAAATCTTGGTACATATGCTCTAACATTAATTGCCATTCTCAAGAATTGAATCTACACAGTGATATGGAGATTTTCAGGCAGAGCATTAAGATACACATATTGTGAGCATTTAACCTTAGAGTTCTTAGTCCATCCCTTTGTTCTCATATCTGTGGCGAACAAGGACTTTTTTTTCCCAGTACAGTACAAAAGACAGTGGCCATGGCATCAGGACAGAGCTATGGAAAGGGGAGGGAGGGAGGGGGGGTCAAAAAATGGAGGAAAGAGCAGAGGAGGCTCCAAAAATGTGTCAGGGTCAGTGGTTGAAGACAGAGGACAACATAGGAGGACTGGGCAGCACTAAAGCCTGTTGTGCAAAGGTGTTGCAGAGTCAGCCCAAGTCAAAGCTAGCTAGATAGCATTCCTCTGCTGCCAACAATAAGAGGATTGTGCTGCTGTGTTAGGGAATACAACACACCAGCTAGGCTGCATTGCTGATAAAACACAACAGAACTTCTTGATTCGGAGAGCCTATTATTGTATCTGCATTGAAGGCATAATTTGATCTCTATTGTCATGCATTTATAACTTAACACAAAATAAAATAAACCAATCACGCTTGTGCAATATCAAATATTTTCAGACCTTTCAAGATCTTTTTGGTCTTTAAAAACTCAAAGAGTACATACTACTATTGATCACAGAACCCTAACAGAAGGCAGAAAAGGCACTGTGAATATGGAGATAATTATAATACAATCCTGTTATGTGCTCTGTGCTTCCAACCCACACTTGGCATGTTTTTCAGTGTACAAACAGAATCTTGCTAATATGGAAGACTACATTGTTTTTTACAAAGCCCTCCATATTCCCAGACCAGCCCTATTGGGTATAACATGCAACACAGGTCCACGAACAAAGCAGTTATGTGTCATGCGTACTAACCGTTGCTACTAGGGCACTCCTTTCAGGAGCTTTCTATACTGGACACCCTAAGTGGTATTTTTGCTAATATTGTCCACAAGCAGTGCAAGAAAGCTTAAAGGTTTTCTGTTGTCTCTGCTAACATTTTCAATCATTAGCAACAATCCTATTTCACCAAGATCAGCTTTCGCTACTGGCAGCACACAGCTGCAGTCATAAGTGAGAATATGAGCTATATGTGCTATATTTGCAGCAGGCCCACCAGGGATCCGGTCTTTATCCTACTCTGATTTGTGTAATTCACAGCTCAGGGGGGGGTGTTTCATTTCCACAAGAGGCATCGGATGGAGCCTGTAGCTGGCCCCCCACTGTGGGACAGCAGTAGACAGGTCAACGCACAGACAAGGAGCCAAGCAGGAGCTGCAGGTATGGATACACACTGCACATCGAGCAATGAAAATGAAAAAACTGGCTATAAATAAATGTGTGAACACTCCAAGACCTCTCTCTAAGGCAGTGCACACATAGTAAATGCCTCGAGGCACACTCTATGCTTGCTCAAATGCATACACAGACTGTGAGTCAGTAATTTGCACATTTATCACCATCAGGTTCATGCTTTCACACCAAAACTAGTATGAATTCCAATTAACTTGCATGCTTATGTTACAGACAGAATTGAATCCTCCTGAGGATAAGTTAGCTGTAACTGGAGCTAGGGGTGCAAGATATATCGACTCAATATTGTTATCGCAATATCACGTTGTGCAATATTATATCTAGGGGTGCAAGATATATCGACTCAATATCGTTATCGCAATATATATCGAAAGTGTCGCGATAAGTATGCAATATTTTGTTTATTTTGTGGAGCGCTGCATCCCGACCGTTGGCTGTGTGGCTTAGTTGTGTTCGATTTAGAGCCCGCTTGAAACGCTATAATGATCATGTTTCATTGACCAGTTACCGTGCCACTTGTACGTGTTAGTGCACGTCAGGTGTCCACTACGTGACAAACCCTATGGAGCGTACCACGTGTGTGCATATTTCGACAGAGTGACAGTGTAAGTGAAGAAATTGATAGAGACAACAAAATGGAACCAATCAGAGAAGTGAAAGAAAAGTTGTGTCCTGTTCTCTTTATATATTTATTTCATACTGTACAACCAGTACAACATGTCCTGTTCTGTAGACATGGTCATTATTTATTTATTTATTTATTCATGTTGGACCAGTCCAATATGACTGTTAGTTGAAATAAACCTTGTGTTGTAAGAACACTTGTTTAATTTGTTATGAATGTATTTTGATGCGTTTTCCCGTAACTTTTGTAATTTTACATATGTTTAAAAATATCGAAATTAATATCGATATCGCAAGATCACGTTTTGTCAATATCGTGCAACCCTAACTGGAGCTAGAGATGTCTATAGGGTAGTAGAGTGGTTTCAAGAGTTGGTAGACCCTCTTAGACAGCTGAAGTTCAGTGCTCCTGCATTGCAAAGTGTCTGCTCTGCTTTAGTGTTCTTCAGCTGCTAGGATGGGAGCGGGGCTGAGATACTTGATAAATAGCTAAATGGCGAAGTCTCAACTGTGTTTGTTTGTTTGAAGTTGTTGTATTTTACTGTGTTTCTCTCTGTACAAGCTGCTCAAAACCTAATTGCTCCTAGTGGGATTAATAAAGTCATTTCAAATTTGAACTGTCAACATTATCCTTTCATCCATATGTCAAATTCACTCGAACAGACATATACTAGCATCGTTTGCTTTAACCGTGGTAACCAACTTGTGGGTCGGCGCCCAAACAAGAGGTCACAAGACACATCTGAGGGGTCGCAAGATGATTAACAGAATGAGAAAGTAGAAAAAGATATTTCTACTACACATAATTGTGTTGGTTTTTCAGACTTTCCTATAATTTGGTGCATTACAGTCTAATTTGACCTCTTTTTAAACTTAAACTAGTTACAACCAGTAGACATGTGGTGAGGGGGTGCAAACAGACATTGCTTCATTTTAAGGGTCACAAGCCAAAAAGTTTGAAACCACTGACCTAGAAAGATACCAACTAACAGTATCTCTTAAAAAATAATAGCAAAATAGGCTATAGAGTACAATGATCGTTTGATAGCACGTCTTGTCAGCCTGAGTTTTTATAATTTTAGTTATGGTTCTTCTTCAGTATCAATTAAAGAGGGCCCTTTTACTGTCACAGCCTTCTTTTTCGGTTACACCATACCCATACGATTTCACAGGTCTCTTCCCTCCAACAGACAAACTGTCAGAGAGTGAGGGAATGGTAAGAGGGGAAGAGTGAGAGATGAAATACGATGCCTCACTGCTTAACAAAGTGGTCAGCCACATCACAGATTCCCACAGTCCAGAACATCATTGCCTACGCCGTAGCTTACGTAAGTGGCCTACGCCGTTGTGAGGATTTATACTTGTGCACTGGTGTGGCTGCGTCGTTCTAACGTATGTCTTTGAGAGAATAGCAGAGCCGGTATGTGTGCATGCATGGGGAGTGTGTGGTAGAGCCAGTAAGAGAGGCAGAGATTAGCTTCAGAGCGAGTACCAACTTCTGCAGCAGACAGAGAAACAGTGTGTCCCATGTGCTTTCTGACAACGGTCGCAAAAACTGTAGCAGAAAAAGTTCCCTCTCCTTGATTTTAAGTTGTTCACAGAGAAGGAGAACCTGGAAATAAGTAGAGGGAAATACGACTCTTCCAAGCCCAGCCAAGCAGACCAATCACAGTTGTTGTGGTCTACATTGCCGCAACGTGTAGTTACATTTCTGGGGAGGTGCAAGTCAGAGTACGGCGTAGGGTACGGCGTAGGGTACGGCGTAGGGTACGGCGTAGGGTACGGCGTAGGGTCAGTATCTACACCAGTCAGCGTAGATTCAACGCAGAACCATAATTCAAACTTTATTGGAGGTAAAGTATATATTCAGCATCATACCAATTCATTAATTGTATCTCTACTCAGCAGTATTATCATTAGCAAAGGTTAAAGTGTGTTAGTTAATACTGTAAAAACATAAAGAGGAGGGATGGCTGACTGGGAGATGGAAATGACAGATAAAGTACTTTATTATCAGAATTAGATAAAAAGGAATGGACACTAGGAACAAATGCAGGGTTAAAGGGACATGTACTATTTCTGAGTGATGGTTTCACCAAAGGTATACTTCTAAATCTTGAAATATTTTATTGAGAGAATCGACCATTTGAACTGCTTATATCTTGGGCTTACATTGGCAGTTTCTTTTTTGTCTTTTTAAAGTGAACATACAAATAACCAAAGAGAGCCAAATAAATAATTATAAAAAGGAGAAAGAAACTATAGAGAAAGGAAACCATATTAAGTCTCATTTAGGTATATATGAATAAGCATGATGTTATGGTTGTATGTTATAGTTTTTCCTGTTTATTGTGTTAAGTTATTCCCCGGTTCCTTGTTGTTTACTGTCTCGTGAGTTCTCTGTTGCGTGTTACCCTGTTTTCATCCTTGTGTATGTTTATGCTTCAGTTTCCTGCTTTATTTTGTAGTCTCTGTTTTTCCCTTGTCATGTCTTGTTTAACTTCCTGCCTTGTGTTTTCCAGCCGCAGTGTATTCTGGGTACCCCTTGGTTTCAAGTAAGCTCTCAAAAGTGCTTGGTTTTAAGGGGTATCTACCCCTCCCCCTTAGCCCTACCCCTCGATAAAAACGAGAATTGGGATAGCCCTTACTCTCACATGAACGCACAAAACTAAGGGGAAGGGGTAAGACAGAGAATTGGGATTGAGCCTTAGGCTGAATCTCATTTCTCTGTCTTATATTATAATAACCGTTTACTTTATTGGGCAATAAAGACAGATTTTTGTTAACAAAGAAAGTGTTTCTGAACATCAATGACATCCAAAACAGATATACAACACACCATGCAGT
The DNA here is from genome assembly GCF_031162955.1 of Sander vitreus. Lineage (NCBI taxonomy): Eukaryota > Metazoa > Chordata > Actinopteri > Perciformes > Percidae > Sander > Sander vitreus. Next base: position 14,543,061 of record NC_135874.1, read on the forward strand.
GTGTATAAAAATAGTCATTGCAAACAGACCTAAGTAGTACACAGATAAGAACATCTGCATCTGCACCACCACCACCAAAGTGAACATAAAAGAACTATAAAACCCACACAATCGACATACACACACTTGCAGACGGCAAGTCTGTTTGTGTTCAATACCTGTCGCCTCTGGTGACGTAGCAGCCAGCTAGCGATTATGTATGATGACGTTACCGTAACCAAGTGGTGTCTCATTTCATAAGGGTATGTTTTCACCCCTAGCCCTTACCATTCTGTTTCGAAGGACAAGGGCTAGGGGTAAGACAAAGGGGTAGGGGATTCAGCCTTAGTCTCTGTTCTGTCTGTCTCTTGTCGGTAAATTGTCTTCCCTCCCTGTGTCGCTTCTTCCTGGTTGTTTTTTCCCTTTTCATGTCTTCTGGTTTTCTAGTGGTTTTTGATTTTTGGGTTGTCTTGGTTTTGACTGCCTGTCTGCCTGCCTGCCTGCCTGCCTCAGGACAGCTTCATTTCTAAGTATTTTGTTAAATAAATCCTCTACTCTGCATTTTTGGGTCCAAGGCCTCGTTTTCCATGACACACTCATGCATATGTCTTGAAACATTTGCAAGCCTTCCATGTAACCAACTCGAGTGTAGCTCAAAGAGCAAAGGGCATGGATTAAACACTGAGTCACCAAAAGCCCATGGCCCCAGTTAAATCACAACCTGCTGCTGAGATAATAATAAATTTGTTAGGCAAAACCAGAGGCAGTGGCTTTAACGCCCTCTGCATACATGAACATCTTAGTTTCCCTGCCTATGTGGTTCTCCTTCTCTCTGCCCCTGAGGGGGAACTTTATCTCTGAATGAAATGGAGGTGTGTTAGTTTGGTTTGGGTGACAGCCAGTTTTCTCAGTTTCATAAGAGCCACTGTAAGAGGGAGCAGCTTATCCACCCACAAACACAAGGGACAGAACACCAGGGTAAAAGCACACGAATGCTGAGGGTTAGACATCTAGGAATAATGTGATGTGACTTGTGATGTAAAACACTGCTATACATTGAAATCCCATATTCTAGTCTGGAGAAACATGTCCTGTGTGTTAGGTCACTGTCATTGAGTTTTGAGTCCTTTCTTTCTGAGGGCAGTCGCTATTGTAATTAATGTTTTGTTACTATCTATTAAAAGTGCTCTCCCTAGAGGCAATCTCATTTTTACACCTGCACTTATGACCTTGAATTCTGGTAAAAAAAATAACATCAAAGACAGTGTAGAGTGTGTGTGTGTGTGTGTGTGTGTGTGTGTGTGTGTGTGTGTGTGTGTGTGTGTGTGTGTGTCTTGATGAGCCATGGTCACAGATGGAAGCCGGGGGGGGGCAGAATCATCGTCATCGTTACCCAGACTCATATGCTTCAAAAACACAAACAAATGATGATGCAAATACAAGATTGTTCCATAATTGATGGTTCCAACTGATATGAAGCATTTACATCTAACATCTAAGACTCATGACAAGATTTTGGTTTAATGGCTTTGACAAATGTCTTTGTCATGCTTCCACTTGCTCTTTTGAGGTCTATTACAGTATGTGGGAAATGATGAGGCGTTTTACAATTCTGTGTGATTCTGACATTCCAGGAACCATGAGGCAATATGACATGGTAAATTATTTAATCAAATTTTGCATTTCATTTGTGTACTTACTTGTGCATGTGCTCCAGGCCAGCAAAGACCATCACACTGTAGGACAGACCACTCTGCACCAGGAAATGAAGGGAATACCTGTGAAGAGACAGATGCCATAAATTACTTTATTGATCTCATATTCAACTTTTAACATTTCCTTGGTTTGTTATTTACTGAAAACATTTCCCACTAACACACAATGCCCTTCCTAATACTAGCCTATATTAGACTTTGTTTGCTCCCTTTATTACCATCCACACCCTGCTTTTGTCATCCCATACAGTCTTTAGTAAGAGGAAATAACAGCATTACGAAACCACAGTCACACCATCAGCCATGTCAAGCCTGACCTGTGTAACCAGTAACGTGTCATTCGTCAGTCACAGGACAGGATAGTGATGACCACCGTCACACTATGTTCTTGATTTCCATGCCTTCAAGCTGCAAGATTCCTTACATCGCATCATTACAGTGAATTGTGCATGTGTGTGTGTGTTGATCTAACTCTGACTTATGTCCACCTCGCTTCCTTCTCGTGAAGCACACACACAGTTCAACAGCGGCAGCAGCTACCAGATGGGTCTTTGAAGGGCACCATGTGTGATGCTACCCATGTCAGGCCCTCCAGGAGAGGAGAGATGCCACACTGTGTTAGTAGTGATTTAGTCTCGCTTTGCCAGACCATCCACATGCTGCGGAGCGGAGGAGAGTCTGGCTCACACAGCATTCCAGGATGGGAGAAAAACTTGCTCTGGTTTATTGGCATTTCTTTAAACCAATCACAATTGTCATGGGTGGTGCTATGCTTCGCATGGAGCTGCTGCAAAATAGTCATGCGAGAGAAAACTCAGATTGGACAGATAGTCTAGCTAGCTGTCTAAATTTACAATGCAGAGATCTGAGGAGTCCAGTCATGAATCGACACAAAGAAAAGCGGAAGGAAATCGGCAAAAATACATGCATCCAGCGGAATTTACTGCAGCACCGGAGCAATCCCAGAAGTGGAACGTCAAGGATATAGACTAGTAGTGATTCAACAAAGAGGGCAAGGGCTTCAGGGGTTGGCAGGGAACAAAGGAGCACAAGCTGAGTGAATTAGATGAACCACTTAGCAAAGAAAAGGTTTTAAGAATGCAGTTATATCTGATGTAGGGAGAGAAAAAAAGATATCTTAAGACAATGTTCTGATTGGTTAGCCTGGGATGTATTAACTAACATCTGTTAGCATGTCAACAAAAGCAAAAATGAGCTCAGTCCCCTATGACAGAGGAAATGTTACAACTGTTCAATTGTTTTCTCCAGTGACATCCAGAAACAAGCTTGTGCGTCTGATAAAGAGGGACTGCATCCTAAAATAAACCAACACTCTGCAGCATCTGCGAGGCAGATACTCTAGGGCTGCAGCCAGGTGCCCTCTAAGAAAGAACAATGCGTGTGCAACAAAAGCTTAGTGTGTGTGTGTGTGTGTGTGTGTGTGTGTGTGTGTGTGTGTGTGTGTGTGAGAATAAAAGAGTGCAAATGCAAGTGTGTGCATAGATGCATTCATGCATTTCACATGAGCAAGCTGCACTGGAGGAGCTGTTTGGGATCCTATAAACAATTAACGTGCACGGCTCTAAGTTACTGTGACCTTACTCTGCTTGAGAAGTTTATCAAATAATTGCATCTCTTTTTGTTTAACCACTCATTTCAACCTCTGCATAATACTATGTTTTGGTATTGTAAAATCTGAAATTTAAGTGATAAGAACACTATCATTCCTGTAGTTAGGGTTGAACCGTCTGTCTGCGAGGTGATGTAACAAAACCCTATCGCCTATTACCTAATGAACAGGTAAAATTTCACCTGGTTAGCATTTTCCCACTACCTAGACGTCTGGCTAATGTTTCCGATGTTTGCTGTCCTATACAAACACAAACAAACACACACGTCAGATCAATCTTCAATTTGAAAAACACCATTCATCTTTACAGCTTCTTTGTCCACATGGGCATAAAAATGAATACGTGTGTCTGTGAAAGCCTGCCAAAGAGTTGTATGCGCCACAGCAATTAAAAGAGCACCAGCCCCTTAACAAAGGTAGTATGTGGTATTCATTGGGGTTGGCACAGTGATCCAAGCTAAGGATCTTATGTTCGACCCTAACTACAGGAATGATAGTGTTCTAATCACTTACATTTCTGATTTTCCAATACCAAACCATAGTATTATGCAGAGGTTGAAATGAGTGGTTAAAAAGAGATGCAATTATTTGATAAACTTCTCAAGCAGAGTAAGGTCACAGTAACTTAGAGCCGTGCACATGTTAATTGTTTATAGGATCCCATCCCCTCCAGTGCAGCTTGCTTGTGTGAAATGCATGAATGCATCTATGCACACACTTGCATTTGCACTCTTTTTACACACACACACACACACACACACACACACACACACACACACACACACACACACACACACACACACACACACACTCTGCCAGAGGGACAGTGGGCTGTCAATTACAGGGCAATAGCTTTATAATTGCATATCCATTACTGCTTGATCGACCTATTTGCTTTGGCGAGGATGAAGAGAATGATGACTGGGTGAGGGAGAATGAGGAGGGGAAGGACAGCGAAGGGGTTGGCGATGAGAATGGAGGACAGTGATGGCAAGTAACAAATAAAGAAAATGTGTAGGATGATGACAGAAGAACAAAAGTTGAATAGGAAATGGCAAACTCAACAGAGTGACTGAATTTAAAAGTAAGACAATGAATGAAACCGTCTTTACATATCAAAAGTATTACTCCAAACAACTATCACCAATGACACATCAATGAATCTGAAAAATTGGCAGATTAATCGATGATGAAAATAATGTAGCCCTTGTGAGACTTAAAACTCTTACTCTAAGAAATAGCTACTATGCCTTCATGTTGTTCAGTACTGTATATATATCCCCACAGATGCCCAACCAAATGTAGATAAAAATGTATGAATAATGTCACCGAGCCATTTCAGACAGTGTAAGTGATTAATGGTTAATGAATAATTAACACTGAAATATAAAGCTTTCTATTAGAAAGCAGTTAATTAAATTCACATTAAATGACACAATTAGCCAATTTGTTATGTCATAATTCTGTTTCATTATTCTGTTTCAGTTTAAGAACGTATAACTCAACTTATAAATCAACCATTATAATACAAAGTATTCTTTAAAAAAAGGAATTTAATGTGATATTATGAATGCAATATATACAATTTATTTTTCATTTGACAAATGTATAGTTCATTGCCTTATCATTCACTTTCTGAGTGAGTGAGTGAGGGAAGGAAGGAAGGAAGGAAGGAAGGAAGAAAGAAAAAAAGAAAGAAAGCAAGAAAGAAAGAAAGAAAGAAAGAAAGGAAGGAAGGAAGGGTATCAAAGGACAGCAATGACAAGAAAAGAGCTGCGGGATAAACAGAGGAGTGACTCACCAGCCAAAGCAGAAGAGAGCTAAGTAGAAGCCCAGCAGAGTGGCCACCACATGTCTGATGAAAGGACTGGTCTTACTGGGATGGAGGTAGATCCGAAACCACACAGCCATCAGCAGGGCGAACAGCTGACATGCCACAAAGTTAACCTGCATAGAGGGACACAAAAGCAATGTTACAGAAGTAAGAAAGCAGGATGGATTCAAAAAGACTCATCTTCTGTTCTGGAATTAGAGCGATAATAAGACGGATGAATGAATAGTAAGAAATACAGAAATGTAATCAGAGAGAGGAAACCGAATAGGTGACCTCTATGGTAGAGAGACACTACATATACTGCACCGTGGAAATTGTAGAAAAACAGAGGCTATTAGCAGAACTGTGAATGCACAACAGCAAGGCAAATCCCAGATGTCAGTTAAAACAGGAATTAAGTCTTTGTAACTAGCTAGCGGATAACTAGCTTGGTAGCAAGCTAAGTTCTTTCACAAAATCACAACTATCTTTCTCAAGATCTGTCACTTTAACATTGCAAAATATCACTTTTTTTAAGTCTCTTGACAGTAACTTTACTAATAAATCTAAAATGTTGCATGTATGAGCCAGTTAGGCACCTTGTAGATAACGGTAATGTATTTGACCAATTAATGTTAATTCTAACAAACAAATAGTACATCATTGTTCAGGTAAATTCAGTTGTAGTGCACCAATACAACTGAGTAATGGGACTGCCATCTATATGATCTTTACTCACATGTGAAGGTTTTGTAGCAAATGGGCTAAAACTCAAAACCAAAAATACCTTAATATCTGCATTAATATCAATGTTTTCTAATAATACTGTAATTGTATAATTGTGTTATATTTGTATAGAAATGTATTTTTTTAGAAAATACACTGTCTAACAGGTCATAGTAAAGCTGGGTTTGAGACCTTATTTCATCTTCTAATTTCTCCAAATGGCACAGTAAAGAGGCTTTATTCCATAACAGTGAGATTGACTGGATCCATCGAGGGGAGGAGAACGGAAACCTCTCTGTTTGATTACTAACACTTTATCTTCACTCATCCTGAACCATAAGATAAGCGAAGCAGTGCGATTTGCTCGCAGAACTCCAGGTAAACTCTCTGCTCACCACGGGGCTTCTCAGGTGCTGCGAGCAAATCACTGCACCCAAGTAGCAGTGTTTCACCTTCTGAGAATAGTTCCCAGTATGTATACGGTTAGAAGATGGCTGTGTCTCATGTGACCTTGTTATTTGTACACGCTGTGACTATACAAATCACAACATGTAAATAGGAACATGTTGGCGTTATTTTGTCACTTATTGGGAGCGGCAGGGTAGATGGAGCCGGTTACCTCCAGGATCTGTGCGAAACTAGGCTCGCGGTGGGTGCCTCTGACAGAGTTACGACACTCACGGAGATGAGAAGGGTATGTATGGACTTATCTAACTCTGGGGGATACGGTGAATAAGATAAAGTCCCAATAAGTTGGCGTGTTCCTTTAAGGATCTATGTGTCCCATGGGGCTGGGCTATTCATCACTCTCAGCATCAAACTACTCACACATACAAGCACAAAGTTAAGGCTTACAGATTCTCTTTGCCTGCAATCTCCCTTTAAATTTGAAAATACACAAATACAAAAGACATAACACCCAAGGTTACTTGACTTATTGCCTTGCTATTGTTATTCCAGTGCAATGACATCACCTCACATTTGTGGTCATACATGGGCAGTGACTGTGTGCACATCTTTTTAAAAACCCTATCTAAATTACAGAGTATTTAAAGGCTGATTTGGGACAAACGAGAAACAGAAAATGCATAGCAGACACTAATTGGAAAAACATTATACTAAATACTGAAAACTGTGAAATTAACACCTAACCCTTCATGTTTGTTTGATGTCACATTCAGTGATGCATGTCTGAAGGCACACTGGCCAAACCATGTATATAGGTCGTGTTAACAGATCTGTCTGGCCAGTAAGCAGTGAAAGGCTACAGACACCATGAGCACCATCCATTATCTATGGATCCTGCATGATTAATGAGAAAGAGATAGAGAGAGGAACGGATATAGATTTAAGTATCTAGGTCCTTTAGTCTGCACAACTAACAGATGTAGCGACAAATCATCTGCAGCATTAGTCTGAGTGTATCATATTAGAACATTGGGGTTTTTGTATGCATTAATTCACAGAAACACACACTAAAAACACAGGAACCTTGATAACAGGAGCCAGCATCTTTCGTTCTGTTATTGTCGTGGCTGGTATTGTTTAAGGGAAAAACCCAATTGGGACTAAAATGATCCAGCAGGAGAATCTAAAACAAAAAGGCTGTGAGCAGGTCCTGGTGCTACTGTCAGAGCTAAACCAAAAGCAAACAAAATATAGTAACCACTGGTAATTGTTTGCTATCAAGGTGTGTAATTTAAACTGCAGATAGTGTTCCTATGGTATCTAAAAGCAAACTACCAGTCATCTATTTGGCTGTTATGAATCAAAGGTAAACAACCCAATCCACCTATGTGCCAAATGTTAGTGTTTATTCAGACTGGCAGCTATTTCAATCATTCAACCATAGACATAATACAGTAAGGAGGCCTAGTTTTAGTCTCAATTCATTTCCTCCTCCTCATGTAAATAACTGAGTGTTGTGCTGATTTACTATTGGCAGTCTCTAGTGCTACAAATCTGGCAAAATTAGACTCAGGTTCAACTAAAAAAACAGCCCCCCCCCTCCCTCTTTAAATCTAAAGTGCTAAAAATAAAATATGATGGCCTGGAAATGACAACCTGTCACATCAAATAGACCTCCTCTGGCTACCCCTTCTCATGTGAGCCTCCTTTTCAAACAGCATTTACCCAACCCACAGCTTTGTATGTCATTTCAGCTGACTTGCCAGCCTGTGCGCCTGCACTAACAACACCAAAACAAATTCCTTTTATGTGTTAAAAAACGTACTTGGCAATAAAACCCTTTCTGATTCCGATTCTAATGATGACTGACTGGCTCATTTGCAAACATCCCACAGTCATTATAGTCACTGATTTGTCAATGTGAGCCACAAAGGCAAAAATAGCTAGCACTGGCAAAAATGGAGATGGTTACAGTATGAATCAAGCTTTCCTGTGCATATTCATGTGCATGCATTGCCTCCACAGCAAAGACATCGACAAACAAAAACAAACATATCTTATATAATATGTTGTTTAAAGATTTTAAAAAATAACTTATAAAGCTTGAAGTCGAACTTGAGGAACTACAACTCTGTCTTTGCAATAGCCTGTGAGTGCAAAATCAGCCCCTCCCTGGTTATCAACGCATTGCTTTGTAAGGAAGGAATTTCAAGTGAGAAACTGGAAGGGCGTGACAGAGGAACTGCATTGTTCAAGACAACAGCAAAGTCGAGCTGTGGGTGAATACTTGAAAGCTAACTCTGTGGCAAAAGCTCTGACTAAGCAATGTATCAACTGTGAATTATCTATTCTTAAGCTTTTCATGTAATATGAAGAATACGATTGCAGTATATAGACTTTTTTTTACAGGTGCAACATTTTGATTATAAAGCATAAATAGTTCTACTATATCCGAGTAAAATAGAACTTGGAACTACTTAACACCAGCTTCATAAAAAACCAGTAGAGCAGTATTCCGCTTACTCAGGGTGATGACTGGTAGAAAAAATACTTGTGGCATGGACTGGAGATTTTGAAGCAGATTTGAAGCTGTTTGCCCAAAACCGGACATATCAGTCCAAAAAAAAAGAGCAGTGAAAAGGAGCAACTGAAGTCAATATGGACGGGGACAAACAATAAATATTGAACAATACTTTAAAATGCTACCTTCCAAACATAAACCTCTTAATATTCAAAGAGCCAATCTGCAATTGTTGATTAGATACGTGAAGCATGCTTTTTAAAAGAGCCATATTTGGTGATGGTGAGATGTGTAGGAATCGTTTAGTCCCCTGCTCTCCTTGTTTCCTGGCTTGTTACTGGACCAATTGATTACTGGCTGGTTTATCCACTCATTGACAGAAACCCCAGATTCAATCAATTAATAAAATGGGAAACAACTTTAAAGAGTACTTTGAAATCTTATTTTGTTCACTGTAAAAAAAAAACAACACATGATCTTACTATGCATGTGAACGTACTTATAGCTACAGGTTAGCACACATGCATGAGCACTCACTGTGTATACTAGCATATCATGAAGAGCAACTGCTACGTGTTAACATTTCCATTTCCATACCATTCCCAGTGTTTGTGCTTTAATATCAATACCACTGAGGTACTCAGGCCTTATCTCTGTATCAGTACCAGTATCTCTCACCACCTTATGTTCTGTGTCACTTCAGCTCAGCAGAAAGTTGGAGAGATAATTACTTTTAAAGTAGGTGACATGGATTCTTCAAGGCCCATCTCAGCTAGTGAGATGTCAAAGTGTTCACTGCAACAAATGCCAAAGCAACACTTCATCAGTGTTTTGAATGGATCTAAATTCATTAGATCAACAAAATGCTGTGATATAGTAGACTGACATCAGTCCGTCAGTTGAGAAATCAGCTGTCAAAGTAAACACAAGTGTTTATTTCGCCTGAGCAGCAGTTTTATAACGAGACCACATGCTAGTCGACTTGCTACATTCCACTCACAGATGTGATTTTACACTGTAAGCTAACATCATAGCATCCTGGCTGTGAATTTGGTCTGACATGAAGGAGGCCTTCCACATAATTGCAAAGACTTGAGGGATTTTTAGCAACCACCGTGCCTGATGGGTCCATGCTCTACTTTACAGCAAAGTTGTGGTAATGTTAGGCTAGATACTGCACTGCATGACAAAAACAATATGATCTGAAAGTCTAAATAGATAATATCATTCTTGATATTCACTGGATTTGTTAAAAGGCAAGGCTAAATGTGTTTCCTCTTAAACTGTCACCAGTGTTGGTATAGTAGTTTACTGAATAAACATTTTGCAATAGACAAGCTCCTGTGACAGGGTGCATTGTTTGTTCATTCATATTACATGCATCTCCTTTTCCATTATTGATTCACTCTGAAGTCAACCTTACCCTGGGGGTACAGCGCTCTTTTGTTTCAGAATGTAAGGCAGAAAAATCTGTGCTGCAGAACAGTTTTAAAAGAGATTCAAAGAGAGCCACAGAAAAAAAAAGCCACTATTTTGGTTAGCCTAAATGCACTGCAGCAAACCCACTGAAATATGTCACTGGGAAAAACAACTAATAGACTGGGAGAAGGACTGAATTGAGGGAAGGGCAGGAGAACCAAAAACACTGAATGAATGTTAGGTGTGACAGTGGTTCAAACCATTAAACTATGCAATTACTAGCAAACCAAGGCTTGTAAACAAAAGTTGGTCGAGATTTGGTAACCTGCCACTCTCACTTCTAATAAACTCAATAAATGTTTCCTTGGCAGAGGACAGAGAGCATTATTCCTTTATTTTTACCTGTGTTAACAAACCACACTAACACAATATTTACTCCAAAAGCTCAAATAAACCATCCGAAACAGGCTTGGTGAAGACACACCATTTTAGCTACAACAAGAGTGTTTTCCTCCCTTCCTCTTCAACACCATCACTTTATCTCAATACCAGACCATAGTATCTTAGCAGATCAATCACACATCGTTACAGTGTGTATGGAGACAGAGACACAAGAAGGGAGACAGACAGAATCCAGATGATTTGATGGTGGCAGCCGCCAGTGAGAGATTAACGCCTAAGGGCAATAAGCTGTCGGGCAGTTCCTCCTGGCAACTGCGGCACAGCTCATAGTGTGTGTGCCTCTCTGTCTGTGTAAGTGTGCATGGTAACATGAAGGCCTTCAGGGCTACAGCACTACTCATGTTCATGTCCTTCTGACACCACTCTTCCGTTTTTCAATCATTTTCTGTCTATCCTTTTGACTTCCACTTCCCATTGTTTTCTTCTATATGTTAGTCCTGAAATTAGCACCAAAGTAAGTGCTTTTACTACAAAGTTTAAAGGGGACTTTATACCTAACTTTTCTCTCCTGTCGTGTTAAAATATAACTTATTAGCTAAAGCTGTCATGCTGTAGAGCAGCATCAGCCAGGTTGTGAAGAAAGGAAGGTGTGATGGCGCAGAAGGGAACAGATGGATGACATGACAAGTCATGTTTCCTCTGGAAGGGTTTTTCCTGCATAGAGAAAGTTTTGGCGCCCCCCAAAACGGTTTTAGCCAGTGCCAAAGGAAACTGATTAGTGCCAAATTGTCTGATTTTCAGCAGCCAGCCTCTCATCCACAGCCATATTATATATATATTTTACCCACGCGGCTGGCGCTGATTTGACTGGATCTGAACGCTCCGCTGTATAGCGCTAACGGGATCTTTGTTTGCAGAGTCAGGCTATACCGGACTCTCCCAATGATCATGCTGCACCGGGGGACCAGCGGCGCAGCGAGAAGCTGCTGATGGCATCAGTATTGAATTGAGACGGTTTCATAACCGGTTAAAAATAGAAAACATTACACTTCATAACATTTTTGTATTCGTTCCACTATTGTTTTATTGAACAAATTAGCTACAACAGTAATAGCAGTTACCTTATGTAAGTCACTCCTACATTTTTCAACTTAGGAGCAAAACATGCCATAAAAGTTACCAAAAAGCCCTGTTCATATTAATTAAACAAACTGGACTTTGGGGTCAAGTGTAGTCAGATCCAGGCCTACGTCCAGGATGCGAAAGCCCCCTTACTGGATTTGATTTTTTATTGTTAGCTGCCAACAGAATATTGTGTTTACCATAAATAAAAGACATTTTCACCATAAACTGGTGATTAAAAATGTGTCAGAATGCAGGAAATTAAGTCTTTGATGCTGAAAGTTTCCTGGGGGGACGACCCCCCCCGTTTAGTATGTGTCCCCCCAAAGGCTCATTCTGAGCTAGGAAAAACCCTGTCTGGGCATAGCTTCCTCTTTCCTTTCTATAAAAACAGGACCAAGAATCTACAGTCAGGCTCTGTGAGGGTGTACATAGGCACAATTTTAAAGTCAGCATGATAACTCACAATGCTGCTCACAATGACAATGCTAACACACTGATGTTTAGCAGGTGTAATGTTTACCTTGTTCATCATCTTTATTTAGAGTGTTAGTGGGCATTCATACAGCCTGCGTTGGCCACCGGTCAAAAACTCAGGTCAAAAAAGCAGGTATTTCCATTCATTTTGAATGGGGGTAGTGCGTTTAGGCTGCGACGGGAGTTGCCGCAGGGGGGAGATGCAAAAACTGGAGCGGGCCTGCAGTGAAAACGCAACCCTATGTCCCGCTGCGGTGGCCAATCATGTAACCGCCGATCAGACTTGTGATTCGGTTTTGAGGCGGCATGAGAGTCCCATACAGTAAACAAGAAACCTCACGGCTTCTATCCAAGGGGGTAAGCCTCTCTCCACAACGCGTACGCGTGCCATTTTGATGCTAACAAGCCATCAACCGCCGTTAGCATTCCATTGACTGCCATTCATTTTGACGTCACTTTGACAGCTAATAACTTTACATCTGAAGCGTTTTAAGACTCTATTTGTCCATTGTTTATTTCTAAAGAAATACGACAATGTATAAAAGGCTCCATTACCTTGTATCTCACGTTATGGCTCCGTAGCAGGCGTTTTTGTAAAAATAGGCTAAAGATTGTGTCATAACCACGCGACTTACTGTCGCATAGTAGTGGAATTACCGTATAGTACAGGAGAAGCTCGCAGGCAGTTTCAACTTACATTAGCTGTTTAAGTTTAAAAGGTCCCATGGCATGAAAATTTCACTTTATGAAATAGCCTGCCTATGGTTCCCCAGTGGCTAGAAATGGCGATAGGTGTAAACCGAGCCCTGGGTATCCTGCTCTGCCTTTGAGAAAATGAAAGCTCAGATGGGCCGATCTGGAATCTTCTCCTTATGAGCTCATAAGGTGGAAGGTTAACCCCCCCTTTCTCTGCTTTGCCCGCCCTGAGAATTTGGCCCACCCATGAGAGAGAGACATCATGGCTTTGAAATGAGCAAAGTGGCAGTTAGTCAAGGCCACACCCCCTACTCTCCACCTTGCCCACCCCCTCTGCTCCTCAATAGCTACAGACACAGAAATGGCACATACTAAGGAAAGCTCATTATAGGACTGGCTCTAGTGGCTGTAATTCTGCACCAAGGCTGAATTCCGGGATAGAGACTTCAGATACAGTATTAGGGGACCACTAAGGCCTATATAAAAGCATCCAAAGAGCACCATGTCATGGGACCTTTAATTACTAATGTTAACTAGCATTTAAGTTAGCAATAATTAGCCTGTGCCCATGTTATCTCTTTACATATACCTACGCTCTCCTTCTCTACAAGATTGGGAATGATTGAGATTTCTCTTGGCACAGCTACCAGAAGACTTCCAACTTTCAGACAGGTTGCTAACGTCACATCTACGTCTTCAAGCTCAGTTGAAGGCTGCGCAGTAACGCTCAGCCATCACCGGAAAAGTGCTTCTAATATCCTTCACTGGTCTCCGTCCAGAGCAACGGGATCTATTGGTCCATTTATTTTACTGTTTCTACCATTTCTATCGCTGCCATAACAACGTTTTAAAACGCAAGCACCGAACTGCCCAGATGTTTGTGGTACAGCTGAATGTTTGCCAAACAACAAAGCACAGTCGATCTGTCTCGCTCGCCTCTTTTCTTTCTCTCTTTCTCCGTGAAATGAAGCTGCCTTCAAGTGCGGTCGGAAACGCCGAGATCTATAAACGATCTGAGGGAAAACAGTAGTTGTGAAATATAAGATCTACTGGTGCTACATTGGGGGATTAAAGAACACAACAGGTCGTCACACAAATAGGCCATTTCATTGACACTCATACTGCCGCACAACCCTGTAGCAAACTGCCGGATCGCTGTTTCCCTGTCTGAACGCAGCCTTAGCATGCCAACATTTGCTAATTAGTAGGCTGACATTTGCAAATTAGCACTAAACACAAAGTAGAGCTGAGGCTGAAGATAATGTCATTAGTTTTGCAGTTATTTGGAAGCAAGTATTTCACAAATAAAATTTTTTACTCGATTGTGGCGCTAAATGAATATGAAACGAATCACATATCCTTGAGAGACTTACTTAAATATCTGAAGCAAATTTCACCGCAAATCCATCCAATAGTTGTCACGATGTTTCATTCAAAACAAAAATTGTCAACCTGATGGTGGCACTAGAGGTCAGGGGATCACCAAAGTCAGTAGGATACATCGTCTGGGATGTCTGTACACATTGTTTTGATAATCCATCGAGGGGATGTCAAGCCATTTCACTGATTAAAAGTGAAACTTTGACATGCTGGTGGCACTAGATGAAAATTTCAATCCAATAGTCGTTGAGTTATTTCAGTCTGAACCAAAGCAGTGGTACGACTGACCAACAGAACGACAGAGTGGCTTAATATTAACAAACCTCAAGGGGTGTACAAAAAGTATTATCGTTTTGAAGTGTTTGTGTGGAATAAATAGTTAATCCAATAGTCTAAAAAGACATTTTAGGATCCCCATCCAATCTGACTAACTTGCCTACGGACACTTCCTAGCCTTTAGTAGTCTGCATGAGTCTGTGTATGATCAGAGGCCTGGAGAAAATGCAGTGCATTTTCCATGTGGCACTAAGACCAATAAACATCTCAATAAAACTGGCTTGTTGAGTCTGACCTGCTCTCTGTTTCTCTGTCTTTGCTTGCGTAATGACTTCCACTCCTTCAATGAGCACACACACACACACACACACACACACACACACACACACCCATGCTACTGGGGTAATATTATTTTTCATATATAGTACTCCTCTCTTCTCTCCCTGTGCATGGTCCATGTTTAACACCCAGCGACTAAAATAGTTCCTTTTGCAAAGAGCAGTAATGTGGCTTCCTATACAAGCCTGACTCACAAGTGACTGGTGGGTGCCTGTCTGTGCATGTGTCCCTGCATCTGTTTGTGTGTGTCTGCACAAAGTGGAAGATAAATTTAGATGGTCATTAGCATAAAACCCATTTTTCCATGTCATTAAGTCACCACCCCTCCTTACCTCCCACTCCCCCACTCCTCCCCCCGCACAGCCCACGTGACGCTACAGTCCTGTTCTGCACAGTCTCATTTCATTTCCATCAGCTGTGGTCCACAATGACTCATGCAGATTCACAGAGTGAGGGAGGGACTGAAAGCCTTCAAGTTAAACTCAACTCTGTATTCTAGGCGAAAAGTGGCTGTGGAGCATATATGGTAGGGCTGGGCAATATGGCCTAAACTGACGCAAGCACGGACGGTAATACTATATATATCACAGTATTCTGTTTTTTTTATTTTATATATAAATGCTTCTGAAGGGGTAAAACACTTGTATAGAAACTGCATGGCAGCTATTACTGTAGCAAACTTAAAAATATTAACCTTTAATTAAATCGAAAGACACATGTTGCAGCGTAGTGTTTCCATTTCTGCTCAGTGTGAGTCTTTACTGCATTATGCTGTCATTTACTGTAACGTTTCTCTCCTCTCCACACGCACGTGCCAAACACACACTCGCAAACATGTGCATACACACACACACTATCTGCGGCCAGACAAAGACACAGGTAATGTGATGACTACTTTAGTCCTGGCTGGCCAATAAATGTAGCACAAGTCATTCAAGACATGACTCCGAGAGACAAACAGACGTGTGTGTGTGTGTGTGTGTGTGTGTGTGTGTTCAGTGCAACTAGATAATGCTGACAGTATGAGCACAACAGTATTCTCGTTCTTAGCACCAATACAACAAAGCTTGACTCGTTCCATGTCACTGGTGGTGCCCTCTTTACACACACACACACACACACACACACACACACACACACACACACACACACACACACATATCAAAGAAACAAAAGTTTGACAATTTGTCAAAGTTCTTCACCTCAAGTGAAGCCACAAGCCTGTCTGCTGAATAAAACTGTGGATGCATAAAGATAGTGGAATAAGGGCTTTAGGATACCTATGTTTAAGAAAGTGAAAATTATGGGTTGGTTGGATTGTTTTGTGTTTGGGTCAATGACGTGACCCCCATTTTTTTGTCTATAAGGACAAATTAAATTTATTATATTATTTTTTTGAGGCAGCATTCTAAAGTTTGGGGTTTTTTATCAATTTTGAGAGAATATTTGGAGGATAATGGCAAAAATGTCTAGGTGGTGTAAGTGTAACCAAAATATTTAAGTTTCTCAAAAAGGGCAAATTTCTTAATAATACCTCCTATAAACTACTTTGGCATAACCCTAAATTAAAGGTTATTATAAGCATAATAAATATAATTTTAAAAAACATTTTTATATTTATTCTAATATTTTGAGGAATCTTGTCAGTCAAGCTAACTTCCTAAGCTTGTGTCGCTGCATCCAACGCTTAGCACCGCCCAAGATGATTGGGATTGGTTTAAATAAATGCCTACAAACCTGAGCACATTTTTCTCCCATCCCAGAATGTTGTGTGGACTAGCCAGGCCCTCCTCCGCAGCACTGTGAAGGAAGGTCTGGCAATGTGAGACTACCCATCTATCTACCTCTTTCTCACACACAAACACACTGCTCACACATACACTCACACACAATTTGTAAGGTGTTTCGTAATCAAATGAGTTTTAACTACTTATAAAATAAATTGTAAATTGTGCAGTGTAAAAACACGTTTTGAAGACTTTTTACACAATTTGTCCAAGATTATTTAGAAAACAAAACTTGCCGGCACATCCGTCACTTGATATTGCTTGAACAAATATAATTTAAATTTAGAAGTAATGTATTTTCGGGTGAAATTTTGAAATATGAGTTGTATTCGTATCATCACATTGTATTTGTATTCACATACAATGTGCAGGATGAAA
Organism: Sander vitreus; assembly: GCF_031162955.1. Lineage (NCBI taxonomy): Eukaryota > Metazoa > Chordata > Actinopteri > Perciformes > Percidae > Sander > Sander vitreus. The sequence goes on from NC_135874.1 coordinate 14,560,129, forward strand.
TAGTAAATTTACTTCTTTTGTGGTCCTTTTGTAAAAAATGAAAAATAAAATGAACAATAACACAAATTATACATTTGAACAAAACACAAGGATGCTTTTAAAAAAGTTTTTTCAAAGATTTTTCATCTTGCCAACCCTTATTTGTCATTGACCCATTTACGCAGATGCAGCCAATGATTTACTGCAATCAAAAATATGTGGTGTTGTGTTGATGCTAGAAATAATGACAAAAGTGCCAAACGGATAGGAGCAGCAAAAAAGGAAGCACTCACTGATGCAGAAACGCACACACGTGGAGTGTTAAAGCCTGCAGTGTGGCGCTCTTCTCTCTGAGCTGATCCACAGATCCCAGTCAGGTTCTACAGTCAGGCTGGCTATTAACTGGGTACCAGGCCAGAACCAGTGTCTACTTTCTTAAAACACATGAACCTCACTCAAGCTGCAAGCAAAGATTAAAGGGCTGCTTTTGGTCAGAGACACCATCTGTGCTCTGAGCAGTCATCCTGGTGCCCAATGGGAAAGATGATGATGAAATAATGTTATCACAGCTGGATGCATTTACACAGTGATGAGTGACCTTGGCTTGATCCACTCAGGCATTTGTACTAAACAGTATGTTACCATGTCAGTGAAAAAACAAATGCAGAGCAACAGAAGGGAAGAAAGAAAATCGTGTATACATAATTAGCCAATACTCTCTATAGAAAAGGTCCTGTGTGGGCCATGCAGACTTGGGGTGCCAACCATGTCTGTGTTCCTTCTTTCTTTTCTTTTCTTTTCTTCTACTGTCCTTTTTACATTTCTCAACAAGCTTTGTTTAACACCACTTACCCCTTTTGATGCATGCAACTCCTAGCAAACACCTACCAGCTTTATAATTTATACAAAAAAAATACTGGCATCATTACAGAGAGGCAGATGAACAGACAGAGGGAAATATGTTTAAGAAATAGTCCAGTATATAGGTAGGTCCAATTAAAAGATGCAGTCTACAGCTGACTGATTACGTATATATTCATGCTGCATGTCTCCACAGTGCTGAATAATGTGAATGCATAAAAATATAAGCAGGAAGCTTTCTTTAATAGCCGCTTTTGATACGAAACTCTTAGCAAACAACTGCCAGCGGTACAACCATTTGATTTATAATATGACTTACTTGCACAGAAAGACACAAGGAGAGAGATACTACTGCATGTATTCTTAGCAGATTTGGCCAAATTTGGAGCCAACCCAGACTTGCCAGCCGATACTGTTGCGGTTTTCTTGGCTAGTGTAAAAGAGGGTCACTGGATACTCACAGCACCCAGGTAAAAAAATATCTACCCATGCAGGTCTTATGTATCCTGGATTGTGCCCAGCTAGCTCAGTATACTTTATGTTCACTATGTAACAAATAAGTAGATAACCAAAAAATGTACATGGGGCCAAAGACGGGTGAAGACATCACCATGTGGCCATGTCTCATACCCTGCAAATACTTACCTGCTGTTATTAATCAGTAATATTTAACAAACAGCTGAATGAGTTGTGTCCCTTCTGCAAAGTGCAGTGTTTGATTTCTCCATGTTGAACATTGGTACTGGGTGGTCTAAAAAGAAGCTGTTGCTTTTTATGTGAGGGACTAAAATCTGACTTGTATATGTGGGCCTGTCTCTCAACAAGATGTTACATCTACATTTGACCAGAAAAACACACCAAAAATGTTAGGCTAGAAATGCAAGATACTTTATAACTATCAATTTAGAAAAAGAGTTAAATGGTGGACTTTCTTGCTGTGATGATAGGTACAGTAGCGGATGTGTGAGAGGCCAATGCACCTAAAAGGCAGTGAGTCAGAGTGTTTTTGACCAAGGGCAAAATTACTGAGGCTAGCCAGGACTCTGCCAGCAACATCTGAGACGGCCTCTAACCAAACTTTAACTACTATCATGTTGTTTGGACATGGGGCCTCGGCTGAGGCTCCTCGACATGACACATAAAGACTGGTGAATGGTTCAATTATCTGGCTTTGAAACTGTTCAGCCTCAAATAATAAAATAGAACAACTTTCTGTAATCTCAAAAACATCATCATCTGAAACCATCTTCTTTAATCCATACTTCTCTCACTGTTCGTAGCTGATTGTCTGCACATTACGAGCTCAAACAACTGCTTGTTTGTGACTATTAGTGAAAACGTGCAAGTCACGGACACAAAAAGACACATAGTAAGACAAATAGTACAATATCTGAAGCCCAAGTCCTCAACAATACAAACATGCCATATCTCACTGGAATCACTACTTCTGCCCTATTCCAACTAAAGGCCGGTGGAGTGTTACAAAAGGTGTTTATCTGCTCATTAGCCCAGGTAGGATCAGTGACGTAATGACTTTGTAACAATAGTTGCGTGTAGAGGGGAAATGGCATTGATTTCAGAGAATAAACTCCCAGCCTTGGCAACCACTACCTAGATGAAAAAAGAAAGCAGAAAGCTGCTATGATACAGCACCAAATATGCAGTAAGTCCTCAATGGTGCGCTAAGAGTGAGGAGACAACCTTTAAGCAGCTGATCTGTACAAATGACTTTGCAAGAATCTGTAGTCAAGTACTCAGTTTGTAAGTGTTGATCTACAGTGGAGCATGCAGACTTTATAAAGAGTATGTAATTCACAGCAAAAATCCACTCAAAAATCCAGTACTCAAAACTTCACAATGATGCTCAAGTATCACAACTGAACACAGCACAAAAAGCAGGTTTTTCTGTAATGTTACAAAAGACTGTAAATGTTACATAAGCAAGTTAAGCAACTGACATTTGCTGGCTGGGTGAATGTTCTGTGGTTGGTCTACAATGGCACTGTTCGGATATGTCACTACTGACAGCATTAACTTCCCTAACGGCCACTGGAAGATGTTTCATCTGAAGCCGTGTCCCATTTTATGAGTGCGATTTACAGCCAAAAAAAGGAGTTAACGACATGGGGTAGCACACTACAACATGCCGTTTGGTTGTAGGTATCATTTACAGTAAGTTTTTTTATCTCTCTTGCTATTTCACACCTCATAAGAGAGAACGAGTGCAACACCAATACTGAAACAACAACAGATACTGAAAGTCAGTCTTTGCTTTATTGCGGTCACTTTCTATTAAAAGTAGCAGAAGATATAACTCAGAAACACAGAAGTAGCAGGCACACACACATGGGTGATGTAAACTGCCTGCCTGTCAGATTATCCGCGCCCTCCTGCCAGCCCGCTCGCCTCTCATTGAAAATGAATTACTATTCATTTTCATTTGAAAAAATTGTCAGTTAGGATACTATCTATCACTAAAGGAGGTGATTGAGCCTATGGCCCACTGATGAAAGTATTGCAATATTTATATTTTTCAGTATTGCATTTCTTTGTCTTATGTAAATTTCAGTTTGAAAGGTGCTATACAAGTAAACTTGCCTTGCATTTTTGATCATCTAGCCTAAATGTTACTGATTGTGTTTCGCTTAGACTATAGAGAGAATTTATGTAAAACATAAAATTTAGTGGTATACCACTTAAAGCACAGATTGTATAGCCATTTGGGGCACAGGTGACCAGATTCAAGGGAATCATTTGTTTCTTGCGATGGTACCCGTATCTCATTCACCAGTGAAGAGCTCATGAACTTCAGGGGAACAACACCATTGGACTTATTTCCCACTTTTCTTCTCCCTTCACTGGAAATTTTGTTCTCCTGACCTGGAATATTTCATCATAAACTGTAAGCCTTTTTATTCACCATGTGAGTTCCACTCATTCATTCTGGTCGGTGTTTACATCTCACCGCAGGCCAACGTGCAGGACGCACAGCGCATGCTCGCCGACCAGATACTGTGTGAAGCGGACCAACCCGGACTCCCTAGTTATTGTCCTTGGAGACTTTAATAAAGGGAACCTCACTCATGAACTCCCTAAATATAGACAGCATATTAAATGCCCGACCAGAGAGGAGAACACTCTGGATCACTGTTACACCACAGTCAGGGATGCTTATCACGCAGTCCCCCGTGCTGCACTGGGTTTCTCTGACCACGTCATGGTTCACCTGATCCCCGCCTACAGGCAGAAACTAAAGATCTGCAAACCTGTAGTGAGGACATCAAGAAAGTGGACCAGTGAGGCTGTGGAGGATCTCCAGTCGTGTTTGGATTCTACTAACTGGGATGTGTTCAGGACTTTTACCAACAGTCTGGATGAGTACACAGAGGCTGTGACGTCATACATCAGCTTCTGTCAGGACTGCTGTGTTCCATCAAGCACCAGGGTGAGTTACAACAATGACAAACCCTGGTTCACAGCCAAACTCAGAAGGTTAAGGCTGACTAAGGAAGAGGCGTTCAGGAGTGGGGACAAAGACAGATTTAAAGAGTCGAAGTACAAGTTTAGCAAGTCAGTGAAGGAGGCTAAACGACGGTACTCTGAGAAGCTCCAACTCCAGTTTTCAGCGAACGACTCTGCGACTGTCTGGAAAGGACTTAGGCAGATCACCACCTATAAGCCTAAAACCGCCCACTCCTTCAATGACCGACACCTAACCAACGACCTGAACAAGTTCTACTGTCGATTTGAAAGACAAAAGGACAGTCCTGACACCATCCCCCACGACACCTCCCTACAGCTACAGCCACTGTGCTTCACCTCCACCTCCCCCACCTCAGCAGGGTCTTGGGCCTCCCCACCAATTGTTTAATATTCCATCTAGAGAATGCGTGACATGCACCAACAACACCAAAACAAATTCCTTGTATGTATTAAAAAACGTACTTGGCAATAAAACCCTTTCTGATTCTGATCAATGGCATAAAGCCCTGAGGAGTAAACATTGTGAATCAATTCGGCATTTAGTGGCCTAACTTTTCAGATGACAGTGCAATTTGTAGTTAGGGATGATCAATACTATTGATCAGATTGACCATTTATTGGAGCGTAAAGCCACTGAAAAGTAAGGTGACAAAGGTTTGGTGAATGTGTCTGAGTCTATTTGTTCCTGTGAAGGACAATGAGCTGAACGCCCTTACTCACTTACCTCAATGGAATTACTATTGACAGTGCAAAGCCCCACTGATAAATATTCATGTCCTCTCATTTATATCTCCTTCATCCCATTGGACTACTGGCCAAGCAGTAAATAACCCAGAAAGTATCAGCTGTTTCACATAAGAGTTTTGGCCGGAAATTGAACATAATAGCTACCAACATTTCAGACTGTAAAATGCCTAACAACTATCAAAGTAAGAATATGAACTGTGATGGCCCTATCATACCCAAAGGCAAATCTTCAACGCTGGGCTTGCTTGTTAACATTCATCTACAAGATCAGATATGTCTAGTTGCTTGGCCTGTAATTTGAAGCTGTAATGTTCTCTGTACCGACCAACCATGCGCTGTGACCAGAAACCAAATCCACCAACCCTCATAACACCACAGCATTACCAACGGAACTAATAAGTTAGTAAGCTGAGTCATGTGGACATCCACTTTCGAGGCAATGCAGAGCACTTCAGAGTGAAGAGGATTGACAGATGCACAGATTTCCCTGCTTATCTTTACTTTAAGAAAGCCCCGCCTATGTGTTTTGTTCGATTACAAGGGACAAAGCACTGCAGAAGATACAGAACCCAATACTTTTTTTCCCATAACATAACACAGGCCTCATTGACATTTTATTGATTCTTTTAGTATAATAGCAAGTAAATGGTGAATACCATAGAAATGAAATGCAGTTACTTTTCATGGGTGCTGTAGTTTTTTTGTATGCTAACAAATGAATAGCAGTATAACTCAAATAACTAAAAAAGTGGATGCTGAATATGGAAAATAAACTTAAAGAATATGCTTAATTTTTTCCAGAAAGCCCAATAAAAGAAATGCTGAATGGGAGATTGCATTGAGTTACAGAAGCTTAGTATAATAAAGAATGTGATGTCAGGACTTCGGCTCTCTAAGAAGTAACAACATTATGAATACTAAAATATCCACTGGTCACTGGAGCAAACTTATCTACTCTAATATTATGTAATGAACCATAATCAGCCAATACAAAATATTTATCTTTATATCCAAGATAAATTATTACACAATGCTATTTGTGCTGGATAAACATGTGGATTGGCCTTCTTATAGATATCACTTCTTTCCCTGGATTAAATGTCACACACAGACAAGCCTAATTAAACACATAATCATTAAGTCTAAGCCACCTTCATGAAGATCTGCATTGTGTGTAAACCATTACTGTGTTGCCTGTTGTCAACCACCCAGTAATGTTAACAACATATATTAACAACAATATTTCCATATTTCCCAGGAGGAATCACACATGCTTGTGTTGATTGTGTACCATAATAATAATAATAATAATAATAATAATAATAATAATAATAATAATAATGGCAGGAGCCAGCACGTTTCATTAGAGAGACCCGAGGGGAAAGAAATCAATTGAAGGCATAAGATTTCCCAGAGGGGGGCAATTAAAGACAAAGGGGACCAGAGGGCTTAAAATTAAGACCGGCGGTCCCGAGCCAGGGGCTTTGGGGACTCATTCAGCAGCAGGGTACCTCAGAGGGAAGCCAAACTGGGATTCTTTAGGTAAAGCTCCCCCAAACCTTATCACTTAAAATCCACTCATTGAAGGAAAATATTAACATTAGCGCTAATGACATAGGTACTCTGATTGTTTTACAAAGATCCAGAGATATCAGCATCCTGATTTTTACAGTAACAGCCAGTCACCACTACATGTTTTCACTACTTATTTCAAACTTCAGTTAAACTCATTATAACCTATCCATTCGGTATGTTCCAGTGTTATCATAGATATAAAACATCTTATATCTATGGTTAGACATGTGTCACTGATAGCAGGGAATTGTCAGTGGATAAAAGAAAAGCTGGGGGGTCAAACCCTTAGCACTGTGTGGGCTCAGAGGCCTGCAGTACAATAGCCTGGCAGAAAATGCAACAGCAACAACAAAAGGGGGCTTGTTATCGTGATAAAATACATGGCCGTTGACTGTGACAAACTGCAATCCAATATGTCACATAAACAGAAGACCGATTGTACAGCTGGGCAGCGAGCCTTTTGTGACCACAGGACACACACAGCAGCACCGCCTGTACAATGCGAGCTAGTGCCAATAAGACTGCATCTTTGTATCAGACATTGTTGGTACAATGAAATGATGTATGAGCTACAACACCAGCATGCCGACTGCATATTCCTCAATAGAAACATTGAAGTTCTGCTGTTCTGAGATAAAATAGCAAAGCTGGAATTGATATTTTCTTTTGTTTTGTCATTTAATAGTACAACACAAGAGAGAGCAATGTGCCAGCCACTGGACATAATTTCTCAGTGAGGTAGAAACATATTTGTCATGTATAGCCAGTTTACAGTACCACCACACTCTTGTCAACAATATTCAGGATGTTGTTAAGGTCATTGCTGACACTACAAACATCACATTATCCAAAACCTCTACTGATCCAAATACTAAATATTTACCATTTATAATTATTATGCCAAAAAAAATAAACCTGAGAACAAAGAAACCTGACTTTTTAAGGTTAAACCACATGATTAATGTCAGCTTATGAGGTGTAGATTGTCTAGCAAACAACACGGTGCAGGTGGAAATTTCCACACTGCCATGCTCCAACGAGACATCCTGTAGTGCTGTCAACCTGCTGGATGCAAGCTTCCCTGAAGTCAAACCACCTTTACCTAGAGCATTCATTACATCAAACAAAAGATACAGTATACCATCTCAATTGACAATTTGGAAGGGCATGTATCAGCCACTCAAAAACAATGACGAGCTGCACAAACAAACAGCAAGTTGTTAAGGTTCATTGCATATGTGTGAAAAAGCCAGTGGAGGGATTTATCGGCAGCCCAGCGGCTGCATATTGAAACAGCTGCAGCTGTGGCAGGACTTCTCAGCTGATGCTACAACCTAATGAGATACAAAAGTCACTTCTCAGCAGAAGTAAACATTTTAAGATCAATCAATAAATAATAAATAAATAGCCAAATGCCAATGTTTCAGTTGAACAGAAAACTTTCTGAACCTTTTGAATAATTAAATAAAGTACCCAGGTTTCTGGCATGGACTCTTACATTTCAGAGGGATTGCTTGAGTCATGTAATAGGGCAATTTCTGATTTGCTATCATAGATAGCATGATGTTTGGAACCAGCCAACACTTGATAACTGCAAGACATGAGGCTGTATGAGTCAATTGGTTTTCAAATAAAACTCAATATTATTCTTTATGATGCCTGGCCTGTTGGCTATATTATTGGGGGGGGGGGGACAAAAATGGACCTAAAGGCAATCCTTGCGGCACAGCACAAATGATGTCAGCATGAAAAGCATACCATTGTGATATTAACATGCATCATCCACACTGACAGCAAAAGTTCCACCCAATTGAACCTGATTAAGTCACAAGGCCAGCTCTAGTCCTAAAGGGATTGAGATAAAACACAGTACAGTAAGTATTTGTGTGCCATGTGCTGATCTTAAATATAACTAAACTTGTCTTAATAAAGTTATCTTTTGCGAGTCCAATGGACAGTTCTACAGCAGTAGCCAAACAAGTGGATGTTTAAACTAAAGGGTGGGAGGGAGGCCAGATGAGATGCAGTAAAATGGAAAAGGATTTTCTTGATGAACACTGTCAGGTCAAGGTCTTCAAGGCTATGAGCAGCACTTCATACTGGCCTTCACTCCACAAGGTTTATGACGAGCAGAACAACAGCTCAATACAACCAAATCTGGATTAGACACAGTTCAGGATCAAGATGTGTAATTTGAGCCTATAAATCACAATTTTCATACCAGAACCCCTAAACCAGTGTGGGTGCACAAAAATTCAGGAGGACTTAGTCAAAGTAGTAACAGCATGTTACTGAGAGGGGACAGGCTGTGTATGTTATAGAAAGAGAAAGAAAGGGAGATAAGAACAGAGAAGGAGAAGCACAGTGTCAGTTCAAATTTCACATCTCCCATTATAGCTCTGACACAGGCCAGTGCCCAGGCCTGTGTCTCCTATGGGATACATACAGTCCTAACAACATACAGTGAGCTGCCACACTACAGCAGCTTCATAAAAATGAGTGTCAATGTCCGTGGGCCACACAGATCATACTGTATCTGATTGGCTGTATTGATTTTTTGTGGTGTTGACAGCGGCCCTGGCACAGTAGGGCACCCAGTTGGCTGGAAGCTAACAAACCACATTTTCACAAGGGTGACACCTGTCTAACAAAGCAGTCTGACTCATGATTAGTTGTCACATTTGTACAATGACACTTAGCCAGGATTTATTTAAAATAGAGAAACTAAGCATAGCCATGAATAAATCAAATGAATGTTTCAATAAACACATGATACAGTGAGTGACTTCTCATTTCCTGAATGGCAATTGCTTGACTAAAGTGCTATGGCACTAAAGTAAAGGGCATGGAAACTGTCTAGACATAAAATAAGCTTTAGAACATGCAAAAACTATTGTTCATGATTAATAATTGTGGTTATGGTCCCAGGGTAAAGCAAAGGATCAGAATTGGCAATGTAGTAAATGAATAAACTGTAGCAATCATGTTAATGTAAAACTATGTTGTAGCCTCATGCTAATGCTGTTATCGTTATCATGTTGAGTTAGAAAGTGGCATGCACAGTAGATGCAGCAGCTTAGTCAAAACACAAGTTTGATCTCACATAAACTTTGGCTATATGTCCTTTTAGAGAGTGCTTTTAATACGTTACAAATTACATTATAATAATGATTGTAATACCTATTTATTATAAGTATTTATTGCAAAATTACAACAAAGTAGAGGACACTTTGGGGTTCCATTAATGTATACTCATTGTTTGACTTATTAGAGGCACAGTAATTAATGCACTTGAACTCTTTTTCTAAGTTCAGAGAATGAGTTTATGATGCAGACAGATCACTTTAAAAGGTGAATCCTCTCTCAGCAATATTCCTCACACAGGCTGGAGAGAGTCATAATCAAACATTCCAGTCTGCACAAGCAGGTAGTATGGAAAATTAAAAAGAAGGTTGCATACGTTTGCTGTTTGATCCACAACAAAGAAGTAGTTTAAGAGGTTAGTCACTGTGTGTGCATTGGGAGCCGATAAAGAGGCCAAGTTTACATGAGCACACAGTTCACTGGCAAATTAACATGATTGATTACATTTAAAATCATTTTATCTAAAAACGGTGGCGACACTTTTTCAAACTATTTCAAACATGCAAACTATCACAGAGTTGAGAATACAAATATATGTAAAGCAAGGCTTTGCGGAGTTCCAGTGTGAAGAGAAGAGTGAGTCATGAGGCTTGCATGTAAGAGTGCTTGGCAGGAGCAGGAAAGAGACTCATCTGTACGTGACCTCATGCTGATAAGGAAAGCGTAACATAAATAAGGGATTCTGCCGCTGATGACACAGGGCAAAGATCCACAGCAAAACGTTGCCAACATAAGAAGAATCCAAAAGAAGTCCATTTGTGAGGAAAAATCTATTCTTGCTCTATACAAGAAAGGGTTACTCATACTGATGGACAGTGGATTCCTGGTGTTCACACTGACTATACTGGGAAACATAAATTGAGTTTCCTTCCAGAAAATATACTTTTAGTGCAAGAGAACATCGACTGATGTTCTTACAATAAAAACATTTTGCTACTATGTGGCTAACACATTTTAGGTATCAGATAACGTAGAGGGAAATTTTAGAATCCACCATATTAAAACAATGAAAATTACAATAATTGGAGGACACCACTGTAGTTAACATGGGATATATTTAAATTAAACAAGCCAAAGCGGCACTTAAAATTTGTGTTGTTGTTTTTTTGTGTCCACAGAAGCCTGTCTAGACAAACCCTGATCTGTACTGACATGACTGTACTGTATGTTTCCACACACCACCACAGGCTCTGGTGAGTTTTGAAATCATTGCTATGGAAATGTTCTTTGCATTTGCATGTGCGATTGTGTAGGTGTGGTGCCTGTGAATGTGAAAATGACTATGTATTTGCAATGCAAACATTTTGCAATGAATTCCACTTCAGAAATAATTATCACTAGCTAATTATAATCCCATAATTCCAGGCTAATCTCACCTACAGTGGTTACCCAACCCATTTCAGCACTGCCTCAAAATGTGAGAAGACAGAGACAGATAAGGTGTGGTGCTCTCTGTCATTACAGATGAGCAATGGTGACCAGCAAAGCAATCTGTAACCATGAATCACATGTTTGTTTTTAACTATATTTTGACCTGGTTTAGGTTTGCAAATGTAAAAATACATGAGCTTTAATTCCTACAGGACTGGATTTCTAAAACATAGGCTTTACCTGAAAACCACATATAAACTGCATGGCTTTCTCCAAATAGTGCTCAGGTGCCTTTGAACTGAATAGTGTCATGCCAACTCCAACATCTGATTTCATCAGCAACTAACGTTACAGGTTCCTAATATTTTCAATCTTTGGAAACCATTTTACATAAAACTAGATTGTGTTTCCGTTTCTTAGCAATGCGAAAACTGTTACAATATAGCAGATTGGTCATTGCGGCCTACACACTATTATATGGCTAACGTTAATTTAGGTGAAATGTAACTAGTTAATCAATCCAGATTATAGTTAGTGATACAATGAAAGGCAGATCAAAGCCTCTCCGAGGAGCTTCAGACCCCAGTTTAGGAACCACTGGATTAGGTTTTGGGGCATCGATGGGAAAAGACAAAAGGGATTAGCTGTAGTGTAGCTTTTGAAATGGGGCTATCTGATGATAGTGAAACAAATCAGTGATTGTGTGCACTGGTTTTCAGTAAATCCGCAATGTAACGATAACATATGACGTTAAAGGCTAAGCTAACGTTTGGGAAGAACAGCGTTGCGCATTATCAGTCTCTGCTAATGTTATATGCACTTGTGCTAGCGAACTACGATGAATGTGCTGTGTAAAATGTAATCTCAAGTCAGGCGGTTCGTGTATTGATATCTTCTCCATCCTAAAACATACCTGGTCAACAGGGAGATTAATAATTTCGCTGATTGGCTGCAAAAGAGTAGATCCAGTGCATGATGCTGTCGTTTGCGTAGCCATGCTTGGTCGGTGTCCTTAAATCCTTTCTTTCTCCTTTCTCCGGTTCCTTTCACTCTCCTCGGCTGCTGCGATGATAAATACACTGCTGCTGCTGCTGCTACTGCTGCTGCTGTTGTTGCGACGGACTGTACGGTTGTCATACACAGCACACATCCAACAAAGAGTACAAAATCATGACAAGATTTTCACTGCTCGACCACTTTCTCTTCGGTCTAACGTTCGTTAGGAGCAAAATACGTCGTATTGTTAAATAGGAGTCGGCGAGAGTGGCGTTTTTTTTTGTTTTTGTTTTAATCGCTGTAGCACATATATTTGATTTAAATTAGCGTAAGCAGTGACGTTTTAGGTAGCAGCCTACTCTAATGACAACTACATGTTAACATATACTCAATTTCTCGTTTTAAGGCGTTCCTGTTGTGCGCATTTGTAGTATGCCTTGTGTCAAAAAGCAACATTTGCGCCGGTTTTTACATGAAAAGAGAAATTGTAGTGAAAGTGAAATTTTGCTAGCTACCGTTTTTGGTGCCTACTCATCCAGTTTTTAAAATATTTGTACGCTACCCACGACTGGACCATGGTTACTATGACAGTAGAGTAAGACATGAACTATCTTAATAGCAGAGTCTCTTTGACAACAATAGAAATGGTGATAATGTGGGTGGAGATATGGCGGCCAAGCCCTCCGTTATTATAACCATATTTGACCTATCGTGTGGAGACAGGGAATCCATCAGCCAATACCACTTTGTAAATGGAAGAAGGGTCTTGATTTACAGTCCTCAAGGCAAATTGAAACTGAATAATGGTGACGGTCGTCACTCCCCACCCTTTGCCCCACCCCTTTCACATTTATAGCGTTCCACACGTGAAGGACAAAAGTGTGATGTAAGGGGGCATTTGGCAGGCTTCATTTGAGGAAATGACTACGATGAGGCCAGTGATGGTTGTTCAAAGCAAAAGACCTGCATCTGCACTATCTGCGCTGGTATTTTTAGCTGTTAAAAAAAGAGATTAAGAGCTCTTAAATGGTGACCACACACACACACGCACGCACGCACACACACACACACACACACACACACACACACACACATTTTGACATTGTGCAAACATTTAACAATCTAGACATGGACATATAGCCTATTACGCTTTTTTATTAGATGTATTTTGTCAATAGATCATAGGACACAGATTGGCAAATTATATATTCTTGAATATATTTCAAATCTACATTGTATTTTTTAGTTGTAAGACAGAAGAAGCGAAATAAACATAGAAACATAGGGCAGGATGTTACCTTTCCCTGCATAATATTTTTTGCACTGCATCATGAAATTGTTTAAAGCTCCTTGAGGCAAATTTGTGATATTGGGCTATATAAATAAACTTGACATGGCAATGAAAATATGAAATATCTATATGAAATAAGTATATGAAGTATTTAAGGAACAAAAGAGTTTGTAATTCATGTGATAACAACTGTCGGGGGGACAGAATGTAAAAATACAAGCAATATTTGCCTAAATGCTTTGTAAGCCGCCCAATCATGTTTAAACTTGTGTTGTAGACAGATAATTTAAGGATAGTATGTGGATTAGGTGCCTTTTTGAGCAACATGCCCCTTTTTAAATTCTTTAGTTTGTGTTAAGGATCTATTTTGGCTATTTATCTTTGTACTGATTCTACTCCATACCACAATGTATGGTCTAAGAGTAAATGAATGAATGAATGAATCTGAAAATGAAGTTGCTGCAAAGACAGGATAAAGTGAGCACTACAGTTCGTTTATGAAAATTAAGCTATTGTGATCAATCAGATAGCTACTGGTTACTTGGATTGTTATGCAATAGCCTCTGGCAGCAGCCTTTTATTTATTCACTGTCTATAAGCACCACCTAATGGTTTAAAGTATGTTCCCCAGAAACCTACTTAGATACAATTTAATAAATACATACATTGTATTTCCTCAATAAAACAGGAAATATTTCCATAAGAAAGGATTCCAATTTAAGGACATGCACAGAAGAATGTTATACCATAGTCATAATTCATCAATCTGTTTAAACTTATACTATGATTTCTTTTTTAACCATTAATTCTACATTATTCCTCTGAAGTTGTGACTTTGTAATTGAAGATTTTATCTCTGATATAATAGTTATGTTTTGTTTGAATAAGGTTTGCAACAAGGCGCAGTAGCCAATAGAGGGCAGCACTATACCTTACCAATGCCAACTCATCTGCTTTCACTTTTGTTCATTTAGGGCAGGGAGTTCCAACACAACATTAGAATTTTTCAAAAGTATGTACAATGCCAGAAAGGTAATAATATAAGGTTTATGAATCAAGACAGAAAGTTTTGCACTATGTGTTGTGCTGTCACTACATCATTGTTGCAATATGCTTATCATCAGCAAAACGCAGTTTAAAATGCTCTGAATGTAGATGGATTTGTCATACAGACACTGACACAAGTAGCATTTTGATACAAATACACTCAAAACTAATATGATTTCAAATTCAAAAAGGGACAGTGCTAGACAATAAATAGAAAGCTGACTATGCATATCACTCACCATTTATACAGACAGCTCTTTTCCTCAGTTATTTCTAAATATTTTCTCCCAGGAACAATATCACGGGTTTGTGACCTCTGTACTCTTACTTTTGATTATTACGAAGAGCATCAGCTCACTGATGAGGATGGCACAGTGAAAAAATGAAGATGTCAAGCATAATATTGATCAGATAAACTACAGATGCACAGATAACCAAATTGTGACATGAGATCAAGAAGAATAAAAAGCAGATGTGTTTAAGCACAAAACAGTCATGACCTTTAGGTGCATTGGCAGACAGGTTCCAGTTAAGTACATCTGAGCTGGTTGAGGAAGAGTAAAAAAAGGAAATGAAAATCCATCGCATAATAAATGAAAGCAACTAGATAATCAAATGTGCTAATGTAAGGCAGGGCATTACATGTAAACAGCTCAAGCTAGTGGAAAGTGATTATTTAAAAACTGGCTGATGAACCGTATATGCCCTCGAAATACATCAAAGTACATTACTTTATATAATTAAAACCAATATGCTGAATGAGCATGAGTAGAAATGGGCAGGTATTAACAGTGTCACAACTGCCTGATAAGATGTTGCAAAACCAGCATTTGTTCATTTGCATGCAGTGCTACGATTAATGATATACATTAGCCTATACTTTGTTATAAATGTGACCTCCACATTGTATTGTTGTGTGTTTGTAAGCATCATGTTTTATCAGAGATTTTTTTCCATAGAGATGTAATGTTGTGAATGATGGCAGAGCCAGCTTTAGTGAAATTACCTTGGCCTTGTTTTGTGTTTGTGCAATATTGTTTCTACTTCTTGTTGTTATTTGTGAAGCAAAGCTGTGTGTGTGTGTGTGTGTGTGTGTGTGTGTGTGTGTGTGTGTGTGTGTGTGTGTGTGTGTGTGTGTGTGCGCGCGGGCGTGTGTGTGTGTGTGTGTGTGTGCGTGCGTGTGTGTGTGTCAGGAATGTTCTTGTTAGATTTGTGTTTTCTCATTAACAGTCTGTGTTTGTAGCATTAGCACACCCTTTTCTTACACTTGCACACATTTTTTGTGCTTGCAGTCCCAGTGGTAACAGAACCTGTAATTGTGCACCACACCAACACTCTGCTTTAATTGCACTTTTTGTTTTAAATGTCAAAACCTTCTGCAGCTTGCTGTGGAGCAATACATTTAAAGGAACCTGATTTTGAATCCAAGTCAATTTGTTTGTATGTGGAAGAATGACTCAGCGCATAGTGTGTGTGTGTGTGTGTGTGTGTGTGTGTGTGTGTGTGTGTGTGTGTGTGTGTGTGTGTGTTTATTAATGCCAAGCAGTCCCTTCTCTCTTCCTCATGGACTATATCACTACACTCTCTGAAACACTCACCATGCACTTTATATACTACAGCTCTTATATAATCAGCATTAATCATTCATAATAACTACACAAAAAGAGAAAGAGTATAACTTTAAGTCGGCTAGGGAGACAGAGCTTCATTGCATTCATGTCACTTCACTCAACTGTGTTTTTGTCCTTCCTCAACGATATCCAATTAAACCCACAATCATGAAGCGAGACACAGTTCGTTAAGTTGGCATCGTCATGGCAACCCCATCCCCTTTCTCGTTGCCTCTCTCACAGACTGATACTCTACCTAAAGAGCTTGGTTTTAGAGGGGAGAAAAGAGACGGTGAGAAAGAGCAGGGCGAGACAAAGCCTCCGCTAATCTATTTAAAAGGTTTGTAGTAGCATGTGAATGAGTGGATGAGTTACCGGAGGTTCCCACTCATACATAATGAAGGTCAGGCAGCTCACAAGTGTATACATGTGTGATAGCTTTGCATTTCTCTTTCCTTTTCTTGTTTTTTTTCTCTTACAAAAATACTCTCTATCATGGTGTGACTCATATTTGTTTATAAGATAAGCTGTATGGCTGATCTGTATTGTGGTGACAAAGTCCATAAGCTCCTTTTATAGTCAATAGTTCATGTTTTGCACTCAGGCTTGCTCCTCCAGGGACATG
Source organism: Sander vitreus (assembly GCF_031162955.1). NCBI lineage: Eukaryota > Metazoa > Chordata > Actinopteri > Perciformes > Percidae > Sander > Sander vitreus. Next base: position 14,576,858 of record NC_135874.1, read on the forward strand.
CAGCATTTCTCTTTACAGATCAGACAGGAAGTGTCTTTGTGTTTGGGGGTCAGGCCAGAGTCGCCCCCCCCACGTATAAAGTTAAAGTTGTTGTCCAGGATGTTATAATTTTAACATTTTTTTTACATTTTATTTAACATTTTTAACAATTTTAAACATCCTGTGAATGAGTGTAGTGTAATATCCAAAACCAAGACATATACTTATATTACTCTACATTAATAATTATTGAGGCAGCAAAGGTCCCTTGACATAACTGCTGGCCACTATGTGATCTGCTTATTTCACAACATGGTCCAGAGGAGAGGAGATTTACAGTAGTAGTAACATCCTAAATCACTTACCCCAGCTAGACTGCCGAGTGCATAAAAACATGCACTCCCATCATTTTCCCACGCCAACAATACATTTGGAAAGTGTGGAGTCAATTCTATAACCACCATCTATTTCAGTGTCAGAAACATGAGCTCTGTCAGCTCATTATTTCATTTTCTGCCCACAGTAAACTGAAGGGCGGGGCAGTATGAATTTATGTATCCTAATGCCTTATTCTTCTCTTTTATTTCTCTTTTTCTCGTTTTTGGCCAACTCTCTCAATTAATATAAACAATACCTTGGCCCCTTTTAGGGTGCTTTAAGAAAAATGTTTCCGTAACTGTCATGACTAACTGACTAAAGGCCGTTTTATGCTTCTGCGGAGTCTCCACGCAGAGCTTTCGCCGTAGCCTACGTAAGTGGCCTGGTTTTTATACATGTGCGCTGGTGTGTGCGTCTAGCCAGCATGTGTGTGTGTGGGGGGAGTGTATGGTGGAGGGAGAAGTAAGAGAGTCGCCGATTAGCTTCGGAGCGAGTACTGACTCTAAAGTCATCTTGTCTGCTCTTTGGGTTGACATACGACATACGCAGACGAAACATTGTATTAACATTTCTTGACAAGAAGTCCAACAATACTCAGTGTTGGGAAGGATCCTTTAAAACATATTCTGTTACAGAATACAGAATACATGCCCAAAAATGTAATTTGTAACGTATTCCGTTACGTTACTCAATCCGAGTAACGTATTCTGAATACTTGGATTACTTCCACATTGAATTGCATTTTATAAGTGTAGGAATGCGGCCATCACACATCTTACTAAACAGGCCTATTCTGTTGTGTTCTTCTGTTCCAACTGGCTGAATGTGTACCTGAACAAGCACATAGATTTTTGTATTTGTAGTCCCGACCTGCATACTACAAAAATCTAACCGCAGTCTAAGCTACCACGAGCTAATTTGAGCTAACATTAGCTAGCATGTCAAACTATAAAATAGCAAGGTGACCAGTAAAACTACAGCAGATGACTAACCTTGGCTAATTAAATAAAATAACTTACTTTAAGATGCTTCTTCAGGTTGGAGGTGGAGTAATTTGGACGCTGAAAGGAGGTTGGTTGCTGGCAAGCAGAGGTTGCACTGCACATTATATACGTTATAGAAAGTTATATATCGTTCTCCCTGTTCTTTTTTTAATGTGAAATGCTGTTTGAATTTCCAAGATAGAAACGCATTCCTGCCCTGGCTCCGTTGTGCCGGTTCCGGATCTCTGCCTCTATCAGTGATTACGCAAATAGTTAATTTTTTCGTTTTCATATTGGGGCTTCTGGGAAATGCATGGAGTTGCCTTAATTTATTCAGAGAGTTAATAAACTCGTGAAACAGAGAAGTATCGTCATGTAATCCATTGATTTCAACAATGTAACTGTAGTCTAAATATCAACTATTTAAATTGTAACTGTAACAGAATACAGTTACTCATAATTTGTATTCTAAATACGTAACGCCGGTACATGTATTCCGTTACTCCCCAATACTGACAATACTACCTGAAGTATAGTATTAAGGCAAAGAATGAAGAGTGACAACCACATACAGTATGAAACTTCCACATCACCTGTAGGCCTACACAGGGAGGGGGGACCTCAGTGGTTCCCAACCTTTTTGTGACCCCTTTACTATGCTTGGGTAAACTGACAAGCCCTGACTATGTGACATATTTCATGGATATACCTTATTATATTCATTGCATAACAATAACACTGTTATAAAAATAAATACATTTTTAACAGATACTGTCCTGTGAAAATTGCCACAGAGATGAGATTTCCCGACCGAACCCAACCCCGAACACGACTGAAGCCGAACCTGGCCGAACCCGATTCAGAACCCGGCCGAACCCGATCCCGAACCCAGGTTCGGGCAAAGATCTTCAGCTCTAACTGTTACTCCATTTTAATGCACCAGGGAGTTAGCATTCACATGTCAACCTAAGGCTATGCAGCAAGTGGGAGTTGTTTCTCAGCTCAATAAAAGCCTTGTGAAGCAGTAAAGGGATGTTTGATTTGACAAAAACTACAGCTCCAATGGGAGGGTAAACCAGGCTAAGCATTAAAGCTACACTCATTAATATTGTTATATTAATTAATTAATTAATAATGCTTTTAACATGCTCTGCTACAGTACAATAAACCATACAGTATGACAAATATTGACAATCTGGAAAAATAGCACAGTGTTTTAATCATTTAAATGTAATATTGAATGTGTTCACATGTGATGTAATACAATGCCGCTATGTTTGACTGGACATACCAGCTATTTCAGATTATAATGGACTCAGTGTCTTTGCAAACTATGCAATCAAATTGTTTACCCTTTGCATGAAGTAATATAACAATATTAATGAGTGTAGCTTTAATGCTTAGCCTGGTTTACCCTCCCATTGGAGCTGTAGTTTTTGTCAAATCAAACATCCCTTAACTGCTTCACAAGGCTTTTATATAGGTGAGAAATAACTCCCGTTTGCTGCATAGCTTTAGGTTGACATGTGAATGCTAACTCCCTGGTGCATTAAAATGGAATAACAGTTAGAACTGAAGATCTTTGCCCGAATTTTTGTGAATTTTTTTTTTTTGCGAGAGAAACAAAGTATCTCCCCTATGCTTTCTGACCAAGGTGGAAAATCTGTAGCAGGGAAAGTTAACCCTCTCCTTGATTTCATGTTGTTTAATTTTACTTATACTATACTTTAGTCCCTCCCAAATTGATAATTTTGTAGACGGTGCTACGGCCTGCCTACGGAAGACTTTAGACTCTGTTGCTCCTTTCAAAAAGAAGATAATGAAGCAAAGGAAACTAGCACCTTGGTATAACTCCCAAACTCGCAAATTAAAACAAATCTCACGAAAACTTGAAAGTAAATGGCGTTCCACCAAATTGGAAGAATCTCGTTTAGATTGGCAAGACAGTCAAAAAAATTATAGGAGGGCGCTCAGAAATGCCAGATCAGACTATTACTCAACACTAATAGAAGAAAATAAGAACAATCCCAAGGTTTTTTTTCAGCACTGTAGCCAGGCTGACAGATAGCCACAGCTCTACTGAGCCATATATTGCCCTAGCTCTTAGTAGTGACGACTTCATGAGTTTCTTTAATGATAAAATTATAACAATTAGGGATGGAATTCATCACCTTTGCCCTCAACTTCTAACGGTTCACCTTTGAATGCAGGTGTGCTAGAAAGAACGACAGGACCTGACATATACTTAGACGGCTTTTTTCCTATAGACCTTCAACAATTAATGCTAAAGGTCTCTTCAGCAAAGCCATCTACCTGTCTCTTAGACCCCATCCCAACGAGGCTACTTAAAGAAGCGTTACCCGTGGTTAACACTTCAATACTAGATATGATCAATATGTCTTTATTAACAGGTTATGTACCGCAGTCATTTAAAGTAGCTGTGATAAAACCTCTTCTGAAAAAACCCACCCTCGATCCTGAGGTCTTAGCCAACTATAGACCTATATCTAACCTTCCCTTTCTCTCCAAGATCCTTGAGAAAGTAGTCTCTAATCAGTTATGTGACTTTTTACATAGGAATAGTCTATTTGAGGACTTTCAGTCAGGATTTAGAAAGCATCATAGCACAGAGACGGCACTGGTGAAAATTACTAACGGCCTTCTAATTGCTGCTGACAAAGGACTTGTCTCCATACTTGTCTTATTAAATCTTAGTGCTGCATTTGACACTATTGACCATACCATCCTTTTACAGAGACTGGAACAATTAGTTGGCATTAAAGGAATCGCACTAAGCTGGTTTAAGTCCTATTTCTCTGATCAATCTCAATTTGTTAATATCAACGATAAATCCTCCAAGTACACTAAAGTTAGCCATGGCGTTCCTCAAGCCTCAGTGCTTGGACCAATTCTATTCTCCCTATATATGCTTCCTCTAGCCAATATTATTAGGAAACATTCAATTAACTTTCACTGCTATGCAGATGACACTTAATTATACTTGTCAATCAAGCCAGACGAAACCAGTCAGTTAGCTAAACTTCAAGCATGCATTAAAGATATAAAAACTTGGATGACCTACGATTTTCTGATGTTAAACTCAAACAAAACTGAAGTGATTGTGTTGGGCTGCAAACACCTCCGAGCTTCATTATCTAAAGATATAGCTACTCTGGATGGCTTTGCCCTGGCCTCCAGCAGTACTGTTAGAAATCTAGGAGTTATTTTTGATCAGGATCGATCCTTCAATGACCATCTAAAACAAACCTCAAGAACAGCCTTTTTTCATCTTTGTAACATTGCCAAAATTAGGAATATCCTGTCGCAAAACGATGCTGATGAACTAGTCCATGTATTCGTTACTTCTAGGCTGGACTACTGTAATTCCTTACTATCAGGATGCTCAAATAAATTCCTTAGGACTCTCCAGCTGATCCAGAATGCTGCAGCATGTGTTCTGACAAAAACTAAGAAAAGAGATCATATTTCTCCTGTATTAGCTTCTCTGCATTGGCTTCCTGTAAAATCCAGGATTGAATTTAAAATCCTTCGCCCGACCTACAAAGCTCTAAACGGTCAAGCACCTACATATCTTGAAGAGCTCTTAGTACCTTATTGTCCCACTAGAGCATTACGCTCCCAGAATTCAGAGCTTCTCGTGGTTCCTAGAGTCCCTAAAAGTAGGATGGGAGCCAGAGCCTTCAGCTATCAAGCTCCTTTCTTGTGGAACCAGCTCCCGGTCTGGGTTCGGGGGGCAGACACATCACCATATTTAAGAATAAACTGAAAACACTCCTCTTTGATAAAGCTTATAGTTAGGGAGTGAATAGAGTAGAGTAGACGGAGGCAGGCCAGTACAGCCCGGTTGGGGAGAGTTCTAGCCCGACCAGGCACCTCTCTTTAGCCTGCCTCTCTTAGTTATGCTATTATAGTTCTAGACTACGGGGGAAGTTCCTTCCTTCCTGTGACACAGTGAGCTGCTCTCTCCTCTCTCTTTCCATTTGTTTCCATTTGTGTGCATCCTTGCCCCAGAAATGCTTGTTACTAACCTAGCTCTGGGGAATTTACTCCCCGGAGTCTTTATGTTTCTTTTCCCGCCCAGAATATTCCCTTGGATTAGGGTGGCACCACGATCTTGGTTGGAGCTGTCACTGTGGTCCAACGCTCTGCAATGCCCTGCAGTGTCCGGCGATGCTCTGCAGTGTCCGGCTGCGTCCGGCTGTGTCCTGCCAAGGGTCTTGCTACGCCCGCCTATGCTGTGCTGTGCCATGCTACATCCTGTAACGCCCTTCAGTGCCCTGTTATGACATGAACTACTATGACTACCATTTGTAGTCACTGTTCCATTATCTTTGTGCCTATTATTGCCACTGTTCAGCACATCCCCAACCGGCACCGTCAGACACCGCCTACCAAGAGCCTGGGTCTGTCCGAGGTTTCTTCCTAAATGGGAGTTTTTCCTCGCCACTGTCGCATTAGCCACTACCAATGCTTGCTCGTGGGGGAATTACTTGAATTATTGGGTCTTTGTAAATTATAGAGTGTGGTCTAGACCTACTCTATCTGTAAAGTGTCTCGAGATAACTCTTGTTATGATTTGATACTATAAATAAAATTGAATTGAATTTATGGAGAAGGAGAACCAGGAAATGAGTAGGGGGAAATGCAATGTTACCAAGGAAATGAGTCAGGGGAAATGCAACGTTACCAAGCCACGGCCAGCGTAGCTGCGAGAGGTGCACGTCAGGCTACAGCGTAGGGTCCGGCGTAGACGCAGAGGGGTCTGCGGGGGTAAGCCGTCAATTCGACGCAGGAGCATAAAACGGCCTTAACTGTCACTAACCCCCACCCCCTCCCCCAACCATCTTGTCGGTGATTGGCTGGAGTGTTTTGTTGTATTTTGGTGCATATCATGTGCCTCTAGTGTTTGTTTACGACCCCTGTGTTGTCTCCCGAGACTGGGCTTTTTCACAGTGTATTCAGGGATCAGACAGCTAGTGGATCAAGGAGAGATGCCTACGATTTGAGACAAAAATGAAATTGCGCTGAAACCATGCAGGAACTCATTGTGCACCTTTTAATCTCATTGTAAATTGGGCAAAAAAACCTGCTGGGGTTCACTGATGCTTCATTCCAATAACAGATTAAGATTGATGACAGATAGTCAGTTTTTGTTCAAGGTGACTTTAAGCAATAAAAGCAGCAATAAAAGCAATAGGCCAATAAGGCAATGATTTATCATAGAGATTCAGCTGAAGTCAGTCACATAGCTTAATCTTTGGGCTAACCCGATGAGCCTAATTAAGTCATCCTGGTTCATTTTTAGATGTAAAATGTCTCTGTTGGCTTATGTATTGATCTGATACAGAAAAGATGTATCACTATGTGTTTTCCCTTGCTGCTGTATACTGCATAACTGATTTTCCATGATTAGCTTTTCTATATAGTTAAAATTCTATCTAGTCAGGAAGATAGATGAACTTGATGGATGTGAATGCTACACTCTACACACAGTGTGTCTGACTGGGAGGAACAGACACTATCATTGAGTTACATGGACTGAACTCACCGCCCCTCCATTAGCATTCCCAAGAGGATACAGACAGACTCGCTTCACACACACGATGCTGGTTATACTTTATTATTTCCTGTGTGTGGCATTCCATACTGTAGCCTCGATTTGCCATTCTTTTTGAACTCACCAGACATTTTAAATGATATGAGAATTGGGATACAAGGTTGTGATTGTTTTATTGAGGCAAAGCAGAGCAGAATCCAAACACACTTTCATCCACTACTATCCCCCACCATGATCCCATCACTCTGGATCTTTAACACAGCTAGTTCAAAAGCCTGAGAGGCTTTCCACCCGTTTGTTGTGGTGTTAGAAGAGATGCAACACAGCCTGGGAATTTGCACCGTGGTAGTAGTCTCTTGGGGAGTTTGCAGGACTGTCAATGAGGCTGATTTGGATTCACTCTACTGCAGAGATCCTACAGTCTGGTTGAATGTTTACGCCTGGGTTAAATTAAATGTGTGTGAATGAGCTGGAGAGATACAGCTCAAGAGCCTGACAGGTCGCCTCTCAGAGGTCCTGGGTACAGGACTGTTTTTATTTTTTTTTATTTCTAAGTGACTTGACTCAGGAGAGACCAGAGTGTCACTTTTTGTCACGATTGTGCTCATCTCCTTTTGTCCTCCATCATCCTGACATAGATTGATGTAGAAGAGCCACTGAGCCTGCATTGTGTTCAGTGTGGCTGTTAAGCTAAAATAAAGATGAGGAATGCATATTTAAATGTGAACATTAAAAAACATGATGCTGTGATAAGGGAGATGTTTTGCTTGGTGAGCATGCATTCAAATAAGCTACCTGTACTGACCTTGTGATGTTTTAGATCCTGTAGTGTACAGCATATGAGTTTTTTGGACATGCACTTTTAATTGTTTATTGGCAAGGTCCATTTTTTTTATATCTAGCTCTTGCTGTTCTTGAGCATCTGCCAAATGAATGTAATGTAATTTTTAATCTGTATTCTTTGGTATATAAGGAGTTTACCTGCTCAGTACACAGCAATGTTTGTGACCAGCTGTATATTTCCAGCAAAGGGGCACATGGAATGAAATCCTAAAATGTGTGTGTGTTTGTGTTTTTTGTCCTGTGGTTTAACAATTAATATCCTGTGGTTTACATTGCTTGGGGACCAGAGGAGATGATCAGCAATGGGGGAGAATTCAAAGCCACTTCAGTGAGAGTACACCAGAGGTGTCCTCATCCTTATACTGTCTCAGGGCACATATAATAAAGGGATCCCATACTATACAATGAAATAATATTGGGACTATTTTTGCTGCAGTATGCAAGACAAAATGTACGTTCTTGCAATGTGGAGAATGTTTAAGGGTGTGAAGTGAAAGTAAAATGCTTGATTAAGCATCTTGAGTTATGATAAGAGGAAACCAAGAAAAGATGGGGGAGGTTGAGACGGTGCCTGTCAGGGTCTAATGAAGTACAGGGACACGCGACATGCTCAGGCTCATAGTGTCAAATCCTAAGAGGAGCAATAATTACTGTAAAAGCCACTTGCTCCTAATGATCATAGTGAAGCAGCTGCAGGATCCCATCACTCAGATGTGTGTGGCGGGGGCTGGCTTAAAATGTCATGCAATTATTTCACAGGTTATTTCTTGGTGCCCTTCAGGGTGGCAAGGTTAAATGAAAACCCTTAGCCAGAGGCTTCCTTTGGTTGAAGTGTGTGGGAGTGCTCAGATTTGGATATTATAGGAAAACCTGACGCTTTGTTGAATGTAGCACTCAGAATTAGGCAGGCATTATAAAATCTGTCTATCATTGCTGATAGTTTGGTTGGTTTTAACCGTGATTGTTAATCACTTGATGATCAAAATACCATCTTTGTGTGCTATCCAGTGAAGAAAATTAAACACAATCAATCATGCATTGCAGTGTACAGGTCATATATTACTGTCAGACACATAGCACTGGAGCATTTTTAATCTTCACCAGCTAATTGAATTTCCATTGTTGATTGAACGTTGTGTAATTGCATCCAACACTGACCTTTGACCCTATTGATATTTTCAACTGGCTTGAAAATAATGTACTGAGTCTGTGAGTGACTTAAAATTCACCACTACTGTTGAATTACTGCAGTAAGTTACTACATGGGGAAAACTATTCTTGCAAGCACTTTTGTCAGTGCAGGACTTTAGGTGCGAGCATGCGGCTATTTCCTGAAGACAGAACATACCAGTGCAGGCCTGATACAAGTCAAACTACCCAAAAGCATCAGTAAAAAATAATTGTTCTTCCATTTCTGGTTCTCAGAACTGTGGTTGGCATGTGTCAGTACAACATGCAAGGATGAATACTGAAAAGACCCAACACCTGGTGATGATGAAACATACATCTGTAGCTTATCAGATACCACAGTTCAGTAGCTCCAAACACACTTTCACTGAACACTGAACTAGGCAGTTCAGTGTATTCTTTATTCCAGTCACATAAATACACTGCACATTGCCTATAGCAACAAAAATAGCTACAAGTGGTGGTAAATGTTTTAGTTTAATCTTACTCTCTTTAAAGCTACTCTTGTACCGAGCATCCATTTAAAAAAAAAAACTTTGGCTGAACTCATTATTGATCTTCCTTTCTGAAAGTTTATGAGAAAAGACGCAGCTGGTTACAGTTCACTCCCCTCCCCTCTTTTCTTCATCCCCCTCTTACATTAGGAGTCCCACAGTATGCAGCTACTGCTCAGGTTCACCAGGCACTGCTTGTTCAGTTCATGCCTATGTGAAGCCACCTTATTTGTGTAACAAGCTCCCTCTTTAATGTAGTATTTGGTTAGCAATGTCTATGATCTATGAGAAGCTGAGATAATAATGTTTGAGTAGTGGATCTGAGCTTGGCCCAGAATATACCATTCCATCCAATTGTGTGTTTGAAAGTTTTCAGCTGCAGAATGGTTAGCATTAGTTGCTAATTATTCTAAACAAAGAAGTCATTCATTCCACTTATTTGAAACATAAAAAGCTGGTTTGTGAGGTTATCCCACCTGTTACGCAATCATGATGTCATGGCAGTGCAATTAGGAAAAAGTGACTCCAACTCAAAAAACCAAGTTCAGTCCCCTTTATTGCAATGCAATGTTCCTGCTAACATTCTAATGCCAAAACAGTAATGGCTGTTTGACACACCCTGTGTTTTGTTCTGGTAATGTTCACAATATAAATTACATGCATATATATCTACAAGCAAGAGGGTTTCTGTGTACAGTATGACATCTGCTTCAGCTATTGCTCTGTCTGCAGCTGCCTGGTTTTCATGGGTTTCACTTTTTCATCACCAAATCAGCTTAAAGGAATGTTAAAATAGCACATTGTGCACCAAAGCAGTGAATAATATGAACATTTTCAGTTTGGTGGTTCACTAAATCACTAATCAGCCTGACCACAGCACATCCAACAATTACCACTCTGATTTGTTGTTGCATGCAAACAAGGTCTGTATTGAGGATAGGCGCTGCTGGAATGAGGCTTAGGTTCCGTTTAACAAAGCATATGACAGCTCCTGCTTGGTGGACCGCAGCAAATACAGCTTAGCTAAAATTTAAAAATCTAGACTTTATGAGGCTTTGATAATTATATGATACAATAAAAGTAGTCTAGATTATTTATGCAAAGATCACATGACAGAGTACATTTTCACACTGTTTCCTTGAGCTGCATTTTTATGATCCCTCATTGATATGCCTGGTTGTGCTTTTCCAGGTCCCATAAAATATTATACAATGTGCTATTAATATTATGTTCCCAAATTGTACCTGCTGGATGACCCTATTCACTTTGATTTCCAGTGCTGTTATTTAGCCACAGAAAGGGCAAAATACAACTGAGGCATCACTAACGGTTCAAATATTTTTAGGCTGGTTTGGTCTCGATTTAAAGGCTAAGACCTGCATTTAAGGCAGATGTTACTGAAAATATAAAGCCATGTCAGTGGTGAAAAGGAAGGCTGGTGTTGTTTGATTCTGCTGATCTCACTGACTGAGCCACCCTGTCTCTGTATAGCAGATGTTCGCCAGGAGTGAGTGTATTCATTTCATAAGGGAGTTGAGGCCTGAGTAGCCAGTCAGGGTCAGCCTGGGTCTCAGGCTCTTCATTTAGCAGATGCCAGGAGACGCTGCAAAGCTGAAAGAATGTGTGAACACTGCCCAGTTTGTGATTTAAAGGCTGACCAGGGTTTTGCTTCGACCGCTGTGATACTATTTATACCGGTAGCTGTCCTGCCGGGGCTGAATGAGCTGGGAAGCATCAGCAGATTTTTCATCCCAAAGCCCAGTAAAAAACACAAGCGCCCTGGGAGCAGAGGCTGCAGTTATTTCAAGCTCCTGTTAACAAAAATTGAAGCGCTGGAGTCTTCACAAGTTTCAGATGGCGCCTAATGACAGAATGTTTTCTTTCTCCTCTGCCTTTTCCCAACAGGATTTTGGGAGATACAAATGTCTTTTTTTAATTACATTGAGTCTTGGCTGTGTGGCGCACAAAATACTAAATATATTCTCACTAGGGCTGCCAATCGCTTAAAACATTTAATTAATTGCATGATTGTCCAAAGTTAACTCACGATTAATCGCAAATGAATTACATAACATACATTTGTATCTGTTCTAAATGTACTTATATTTTTCAGATTTTGAATGCTCTTATCAAGATGGGAGCGGACAAATATGCTTGCTTTATGCAAATGTATATTTATTTTGTGACAATCCAAAACATGACACAACACATGACTGTCTAGAATATTATCCAGGATAACCTCACTAGTACTGTATGCTCAAACATTATGCTGAAAGCATAATATGACAAACTCAAGCCAATCAAGCAACAACAGATGGGAATATTAACCTAAATATAACATTACTTGGTAATACTAATTCTCACATAATGCAGTATCTACTTTCATGTAAACTCTGGAGCACACACACATACAAGGTTGACAGTACTCTGCTTATTACTGGTCTAATAAGCCTTTTTATCTGATACATTGTGATGGCACACTACCAGTGATGGCACACCAGCATCAGTGCTGAGCCTGTTTAGGGTTATCACAAAAGTCTGGATCATTTTCTTCTCTTTATCAAAGGTGTAATAAAAATGATCTCCAGTCAGCTGTCTTGATAAATGTTGACACAAATCTATTGACAATATGCAAATAATTAAAAAGAAGCTTGCATAATTTACAGTATTGTGCAGCGGTTTATGCATAAAGACGAGGCAGTATTGATACATATTATGTCCATTGAGTGTATAATGTCTACATCACAGACATTTTCACAGAAACACAGACTTCCAGCATGACACTGCATCATTTTCACATAGTGCTGCTTCTTTTAACTCCACCTTAAGAAAGAAACTACTGGCGGTGCTGTAATCAAAATGCTGCCTTTAAGTGCCCTCGGAAATATTTTGATTGCATACAGGCTGTATTGCAATGGATTAATCAAGTGCCCAAATGAATGGAAACTAGATTTGGGAAATTTGTGTTACATCTGAGTCAATGAATTGTGATTCTTAGAGTATGGAGGGTGTGTGAGTTTAACAAATGTAAAGATTTGATACATTTGTATATTGTATTTTCTTTTTGTTAGTTGTAACCTATGTTTAATTTAAATTGTTCATTTAACATAGGTTATCACATAAGTAGCAACAATTGGAAAATAAATAAACTAAACATCAGTTGAATTTCATCAAGTGTCTTCTTCTCAACACTACAAGAGAAAGTTAGTCTGTTCTGATTGATTTGGAAAGTATACTGAATAGCAACCTACAAGTTACCACTATTACAGGCTCTATTTTTTCCCCAAAAGTGCTTTGAATGCACATAGTAATGGGGGCATTAATGCTGTATGTATGTAACCTACTGCTGCTAGCAAGCTTTATTAATCAAAATCGCAGCAAACCTTAGTTGCCAACACCTTCACAGATGACCATAACTGCACCAGAGTCACTAAACACGGTCTGACAATGTGAGACTACTAAACACAGGTCCTAAAGTGTTTTTCCCACTGGGAATCAGACCTAGAATCATTATTAGTCAAGAAAAATGACAAACATGCTTATATGCACTGCAATAGTTTGATACTATGAAACAGTTAAACATACAGTTGGTCAGTGCTGTAAAACATAAACATCAGCACTTTAAGACCATGTTTAAGACACACCACTATAAGACTGAAATTTGACTAAGCTTAGGCTATAACAAAATGTAATCACAGGTTTTACAGAAAAGTAATGTTAACACTGTGAGATGGAGAACATTTTTAAAATTCATCTGGCGTTCTCTTCATTTTTGATGTGTTGAATAATTTCAGGTTTTGTTTTTTTTATACCATCTGCTCTTCCTTATGTTTTTTTTCTAATACAGATATTAAAGTGCGGACTGTCACACTTTTGTTGTTTGCTGAA